>NC_074699.1:37793812-37916312 GCF_029448725.1 Salvelinus fontinalis | reverse complement strand
GGTAGGTGTATGGTCCCCCACTCCAGCCCTGAGGACTTTGAGAAGATAATAGTTATTAACCTGGTAGGTGTATGTCCCCACTCCAGCCCTGAGGAGAAGATAATAGTTATAAACCTGGTAGGTGTATGGTCCCCCACTCCAGCCCTGAGGAGAAGATAATAGTTATAAACCTGGTAGGTATATGTCCCCACTCCAGCCCTGAGGAGAAGATAATAATTATAAACCTGGTAGGTATATGGTCCCCCACTCCAGCCCTGAGGACTTAGAGAAGATAATAGTTATAAACCTGGTAGGTGTATGGTCCCCCACTCCAGCCCTGAGGACTTAGAGAAGATAATAGTTATAAACCTGGTAGGTGTATGTCCCCCACTCCAGCCCTGAGGACTTAGAGAAGATAATAGTTATTAACCTGGTAGGTGTATGGTCCCCACTCCAGCCCTGAGGACTTAGAGAAGATAATAGTTATAAACCTGGTAGGTATATGTCCCCACTCCAGCCCTGAGGAGAAGATAATAGTTATAAACCTGGTAGGTGTATGTCCCCACTCCAGCCCTGAGGAGAAGATAATAGTTATTAACCTGGTAGGTGTATGGTCCCCCACTCCAGCCCTGAGGACTTTGAGAAGATAATAGTTATTAACCTGGTAGGTGTATGTCCCCCACTCCAGCCCTGAGGAGAAGATAATAGTTATTAACCTGGTAGGTGTATGGTCCCCACTCCAGCCCTGAGGACTTTGAGAAGATAATAGTTATAAACCTGGTAGGTGTATGGTCCCCCACTCCAGCCCTGAGGACTTAGAGAAGATAATAGTTATAAACCTGGTAGGTATATGTCCCCACTCCAGCCCTGAGGAGAAGATAATAGTTATTAACCTGGTAGGTGTATGGTCCCCCACTCCAGCCCTGAGGACTTAGAGAAGATAATAGTTATTAACCTGGTAGGTGTATGGTCCCCCACTCCAGCCCTGAGGACTTAGAGAAGATAATAGTTATTAACCTGGTAGGTGTATGGTCCCCCACTCCAGCCCTGAGGAGAAGATAATAGTTATAAACCTGGTAGGTGTATGGTCCCCACTCCAGCCCTGAGGAGAAGATAATAGTTATTAACCTGGTAGGTGTATGGTCCCCCACTCCAGCCCTGAGGACTTAGAGAAGATAATAGTTATTAACCTGGTAGGTGTATGGTCCCCCACTCCAGCCCTGAGGAGAAGATAATAGTTATAAACCTGGTAGGTGTATGGTCCCCACTCCAGCCCTGAGGAGAAGATAATAGTTATTAACCTGGTAGGTGTATGGTCCCCCACTCCAGCCCTGAGGACTTAGAGAAGATAATAGTTATTAACCTGGTAGGTGTATGTCCCCCACTCCAGCCCTGAGGACTTAGAGAAGATAATAGTTATAAACCTGGTAGGTATATGTCCCCACTCCAGCCCTGAGGACTTAGAGAAGATAATAGTTATAAACCTGGTAGGTGTATGGTCCCCCACTCCAGCCCTGAGGAGAAGATAATAGTTATTAACCTGGTAGGTGTATGTCCCCCACTCCAGCCCTGAGGAGAAGATAATAGTTATAAACCTGGTAGGTATATGTCCCCACTCCAGCCCTGAGGACTTAGAGAAGATAATAGTTATAAACCTGGTAGGTGTATGGTCCCCCACTCCAGCCCTGAGGAGAAGATAATAGTTATAAACCTGGTAGGTGTATGGTCCCCCACTCCAGCCCTGAGGACTTTGAGAAGATAATAGTTATAAACCTGGTAGGTGTATGTCCCCACTCCAGCCCTGAGGACTTAGAGAAGATAATAGTTATAAACCTGGTAGGTGTATGGCCCCACTCCAGCCCTGAGGACTTAGAGAAGATAATAGTTATTAACCTGGTAGGTGTATGGTCCCCCACTCCAGCCCTGAGGACTTAGAGAAGATAATAGTTATAAACCTGGTAGGTGTATGGTCCCCCACTCCAGCCCTGAGGACTTAGAGAAGATAATAGTTATAAACCTGGTAGGTGTATGGCCCCACTCCAGCCCTGAGGACTTAGAGAAGATAATAGTTATTAACCTGGTAGGTGTATGGTCCCCACTCCAGCCCTGAGGACTTAGAGAAGATAATAGTTATTAACCTGGTAGGTGTATGGTCCCCCACTCCAGCCCTGAGGACTTAGAGAAGATAATAGTTATAAACCTGGTAGGTATATGTCCCCACTCCAGCCCTGAGGAGAAGATAATAGTTATAAACCTGGTAGGTGTATGTCCCCCACTCCAGCCCTGAGGAGAAGATAATAGTTATTAACCTGGTAGGTGTATGGTCCCCACTCCAGCCCTGAGGACTTAGAGAAGATAATAGTTATTAACCTGGTAGGTGTATGTCCCCCACTCCAGCCCTGAGGACTTAGAGAAGATAATAGTTATTAACCTGGTAGGTGTATGGTCCCCCACTCCAGCCCTGAGGACTTAGAGAAGATAATAGTTATTAACCTGGTAGGTGTATGTCCCCACTCCAGCCCTGAGGACTTAGAGAAGATAATAGTTATTAACCTGGTAGGTGTATGTCCCCACTCCAGCCCTGAGGACTTAGAGAAGATAATAGTTATTAACCTGGTAGGTGTATGGCCCCACTCCAGCCCTGAGGAGAAGATAATAGTTATAAACCTGGTAGGTGTATGTCCCCACTCCAGCCCTGAGGACTTAGAGAAGATAATAGTTATTAACCTGGTAGGTATATGTCCCCACTCCAGCCCTGAGGAGAAGATAATAGTTATAAACCTGGTAGGTATATGGTCCCCCACTCCAGCCCTGAGGAGAAGATAATAGTTATTAACCTGGTAGGTGTATGTCCCCACTCCAGCCCTGAGGAGAAGATAATAGTTATTAACCTGGTAGGTGTATGTCCCCCACTCCAGCCCTGAGGACTTAGAGAAGATAATAGTTATAAACCTGGTAGGTGTATGGTCCCCCACTCCAGCCCTGAGGACTTTGAGAAGATAATAGTTATAAACCTGGTAGGTGTATGTCCCCACTCCAGCCCTGAGGACTTAGAGAAGATAATAGTTATTAACCTGGTAGGTGTATGTCCCCACTCCAGCCCTGAGGAGAAGATAATAGTTATTAACCTGGTAGGTGTATGTCCCCACTCCAGCCCTGAGGACTTAGAGAAGATAATAGTTATTAACCTGGTAGGTGTATGTCCCCACTCCAGCCCTGAGGAGAAGATAATAGTTATAAACCTGGTAGGTGTATGTCCCCACTCCAGCCCTGAGGAGAAGATAATAGTTATTAACCTGGTAGGTGTATGTCCCCACTCCATCCCTGAGGAGAAGATAATAGTTATTAACCTGGTAGGTGTATGTCCCCACTCCAGCCCTGAGGAGAAGATAATAGTTATAAACCTGGTAGGTGTATGTCCCCCACTCCAGCCCTGAGGAGAAGATAATAGTTATAAACCTGGTAGGTGTATGGTCCCCACTCCAGCCCTGAGGAGAAGATAATAGTTATTAACCTGGTAGGTGTATGTCCCCCACTCCAGCCCTGAGGACTTAGAGAAGATAATAGTTATTAACCTGGTAGGTGTATGGTCCCCCACTCCAGCCCTGAGGAGAAGATAATAGTTATTAACCTGGTAGGTGTATGGTCCCCACTCCATCCCTGAGGAGAAGATAATAGTTATTAACCTGGTAGGTGTATGTCCCCACTCCAGCCCTGAGGACTTTGAGAAGATAATAGTTATAAACCTGGTAGGTGTATGGTCCCCACTCCAGCCCTGAGGACTTAGAGAAGAGAATAGTTATTAACCTGGTAGGTGTATGTCCCCCACTCCAGCCCTGAGGACTTAGAGAAGATAATAGTTATTAACCTGGTAGGTGTATGTCCCCCACTCCAGCCCTGAGGACTTTGAGAAGATAATAGTTATTAACCTGGTAGGTGTATGTCCCCACTCCAGCCCTGAGGAGAAGATAATAGTTATAAACCTGGTAGGTGTATGTCCCCCACTCCAGCCCTGAGGAGAAGATAATAGTTATTAACCTGGTAGGTGTATGGTCCCCCACTCCAGCCCTGAGGACTTAGAGAAGATAATAGTTATTAACCTGGTAGGTGTATGGTCCCCACTCCAGCCCTGAGGACTTAGAGAAGATAATAGTTATAAACCTGGTAGGTGTATGGTCCCCCACTCCAGCCCTGAGGACTTAGAGAAGATAATAGTTATAAACCTGGTAGGTGTATGTCCCCCACTCCAGCCCTGAGGACTTAGAGAAGATAATAGTTATTAACCTGGTAGGTGTATGGCCCCCCACTCCAGCCCTGAGGACTTAGAGAAGATAATAGTTATAAACCTGGTAGGTGTATGTCCCCACTCCAGCCCTGAGGAGAAGATAATAGTTATAAACCTGGTAGGTGTATGGTCCCCCACTCCAGCCCTGAGGACTTAGAGAAGATAATAGTTATTAACCTGGTAGGTGTATGTCCCCACTCCAGCCCTGAGGACTTAGAGAAGATAATAGTTATTAACCTGGTAGGTGTATGGTCCCCCACTCCAGCCCTGAGGACTTAGAGAAGATAATAGTTATAAACCTGGTAGGTGTATGGTCCCCCACTCCAGCCCTGAGGAGAAGATAATAGTTATTAACCTGGTAGGTGTATGGCCCCACTCCAGCCCTGAGGAGAAGATAATAGTTATAAACCTGGTAGGTGTATGTCCCCACTCCAGCCCTGAGGACTTAGAGAAGATAATAGTTATTAACCTGGTAGGTGTATGGTCCCCCACTCCAGCCCTGAGGACTTAGAGAAGATAATAGTTATAAACCTGGTAGGTGTATGTCCCCACTCCAGCCCTGAGGACTTAGAGAAGATAATAGTTATAAACCTGGTAGGTGTATGGTCCCCCACTCCAGCCCTGAGGACTTAGAGAAGATAATAGTTATAAACCTGGTAGGTGTATGGTCCCCCACTCCAGCCCTGAGGACTTAGAGAAGATAATAGTTATTAACCTGGTAGGTATATGTCCCCACTCCAGCCCTGAGGACTTTGAGAATATAATAGTTATAAACCTGGTAGGTGTATGGCCCCACTCCAGCCCTGAGGAGAAGATAATAGTTATAAACCTGGTAGGTGTATGTCCCCACTCCAGCCCTGAGGACTTAGAGAAGATAATAGTTATTAACCTGGTAGGTGTATGGTCCCCCACTCCAGCCCTGAGGACTTAGAGAAGATAATAGTTATAAACCTGGTAGGTGTATGGCCCCACTCCAGCCCTGAGGAGAAGATAATAGTTATAAACCTGGTAGGTGTATGTCCCCACTCCAGCCCTGAGGAGAAGATAATAGTTATAAACCTGGTAGGTGTATGTCCCCACTCCAGCCCTGAGGACTTAGAGAAGATAATAGTTATTAACCTGGTAGGTGTATGGTCCCCCACTCCAGCCCTGATGACTTAGAGAAGATAATAGTTATTAACCTGGTAGGTGTATGGTCCCCCACTCCAGCCCTGAGGACTTAGAGAAGATAATAGTTATAAACCTGGTAGGTGTATGTCCCCACTCCAGCCCTGAGGAGAAGATAATAGTTATAAACCTGGTAGGTGTATGGTCCCCCACTCCAGCCCTGAGGACTTAGAGAAGATAATAGTTATAAACCTGGTAGGTGTATGGTCCCCCACTCCAGCCCTGAGGACTTAGAGAAGATAATAGTTATAAACCTGGTAGGTGTATGGTCCCCCACTCCAGCCCTGAGGACTTAGAGAAGATAATAGTTATTAACCTGGTAGGTGTATGGTCCCCCACTCCAGCCCTGAGGAGAAGATAATAGTTATTAACCTGGTAGGTGTATGGTCCCCCACTCCAGCCCTGAGGACTTAGAGAAGATAATAGTTATAAACCTGGTAGGTGTATGTCCCCCACTCCAGCCCTGAGGACTTAGAGAAGATAATAGACACATTAGTTATTGGGAGTTTCTTTTCCTGAAGACACATCAAGATCTCAGACGTCTCACAAGTTTTGAAACTTTAGAAAATTGTTCTTTGAGGGTAAACTGTTTTTTTTGTTTGCAAAAAAAGGTTAACTTCGGAAAAGGTCTGGTAACCTGAATGTTTATGAAGGATTTAAAACTAACTTTGTTTCCATTCAGTTTGAATGTGGTTCAAAGCAACGCTTTGGTTCTTTAGCTGAAAACCAAAGGAACTGAAGCTCAGCTCATAACAGACGTGTCTGGGCCCTACAGGACCAGACTTGCCTATCCTGGCTGTAGGTCCATGCAGCAGACTCTCTGTCCTGGCTGTAGGTCCATGCAGCAGAACTCTCTGTCCTGGCTGTAGGTCCATGCAGCAGACTCTCTGTCCTGGCTGTAGGTCCATGCAGCAGACTCTCTGTCCTGGCTGTAGGTCCATGCAGCAGAACTCTCTGTCCTGGCTGTAGGTCCATGCAGCAGACTCTCTGTCCTGGCTGTAGGTCCATGCAGCAGACTCTCTGTCCTGGCTGTAGGTCCATGCAGCAGACTCTCTGTCCTGGTTGTAGGTCCATGCAGCAGACTCTCTGTCCTGGCTGTAGGTCCATGCAGCAGAACTCTCTGTCCTGGCTGTAGGTCCATGCAGCAGACTCTCTGTCCTGGCTGTAGGTCCATGCAGCAGACTCTCTGTCCTGGCTAGACGGACTGGGATAGGGGGCAGCAGACTCTCTGTCCTGGCTGTAGGTCCATGCAGCAGACTCTCTGTCCTGGCTGTAGGTCCATGCAGCAGACTCTCTGTCCTGGCTGTAGGTCCATGCAGCAGACTCTCTGTCCTGGCTGTAGGTCCATGCAGCAGACTCTCTGTCCTGGCTGTAGGTCCATGCAGCAGAACTCTCTGTCCTGGCTGTAGGTCCATGCAGCAGACTCTCTGTCCTGGCTGTAGGTCCATGCAGCAGACTCTCTGTCCTGGCTGTAGGTCCATGCAGCAGAACTCTCTGTCCTGGCTGTAGGTCCATGCAGCAGACTCTCTGTCCTGGCTAGACGGACTGAGAGACTGGGATAGGGGGCAGCAGACTCTCTGTCCTGGCTAGAGGGACTGAGAGACTGGGATAGGGGGCAGCAGAACTCTCTGTCCTGGCTAGAGGGACTGAGAGACTGGGATAGGGGGCAGCAGAACTCTCTGTCCTGGCTAGACTGACTGAGAGACTGGGTTAGGGGGCAGCAGAACTCTCTGTCCTGGCTAGACTGACTGAGAGACTGGGATAGGGGGCAGCAGACTCTCTGTCCTGGCTAGAGGGACTGAGAGACTGGGTTAGGGGGCAGCAGAACTCTGTCCTGGCTAGACTGACTGAGAGACTGGGATAGGGGGCAGCAGACTCTCTGTCCTGGCTAGAGGGACTGAGAGACTGGGATAGGGGGCAGCAGACTCTCTGTCCTGGCTAGAGGGACTGAGAGACTGGGATAGGGGGCAGCAGACTCTCTGTCCTGGCTAGAGGGACTGAGAGACTGGGATAGGGGGCAGCAGACTCTCTGTCCTGGCTAGACGGACTGAGAGACTGGGATAGGGGGCAGCAGACTCTCTGTCCTGGCTAGACGGACTGAGAGACTGGGATAGGGGGCAGCAGACTCTCTGTCCTGGCTAGACGGACTGAGAGACTGGGATAGGGGGCAGCAGACTCTCTGTCCTGGCTAGAGGGACTGAGAGACTGGGATAGGGGGCAGCAGACTCTCTGTCCTGGCTAGACGGACTGAGAGACTGGGATAGGGGGCAGCAGACTCTCTGTCCTGGCTAGAGGGACTGAGAGACTGGGATAGGGGGCAGCAGAACTCTCTGTCCTGGCTAGAGGGACTGAGAGACTGGGTTAGGGGGCAGCAGACTCTCTGTCCTGGCTAGACGGACTGAGAGACTGGGATAGGGGGCAGCAGAACTCTCTGTCCTGGCTAGACGGACTGGGATAGGGGGCAGCAGACTCTCTGTCCTGGCTAGAGGGACTGAGAGACTGGGATAGGGGGCAGCAGACTCTGTCCTGGCTAGACGGACTGAGAGACTGGGATAGGGGGCAGCAGACTCTGTCCTGGCTAGACGGACTGAGAGACTGGGATGGGGGCAGCAGAACTCTCTGTCCTGGCTAGAGGGACTGAGAGACTGGGATAGGGGGCAGCAGACTCTCTGTCCTGGCTAGACGGACTGAGAGACTGGGATAGGGGGCAGCAGACTCTCTGTCCTGGCTAGAGGGACTGAGAGACTGGGATAGGGGGCAGCAGACTCTCTGTCCTGGCTAGAGGGACTGAGAGACTGGGATAGGGGGCAGCAGACTCTCTGTCCTGGCTAGAGGGACTGAGAGACTGGGATAGGGGGCAGCAGAACTCTCTGTCCTGGGTAGAGGGACTGAGAGACTGGGATATGGGGCAGCAGAACTCTACCTCCATGGCTGTGTCTGAATTGGCACCTTACACCCTATATAGTGCACTACTTTAGACCCGGGCTCATAGGGTATAGGATGTCATTTGTGAGACAGCCCATATTAACATGTGTAGAATGTAACCCAACATTAACAACCTGACGTTTGAAAAGCGGTCGCCTGGAATCACCAGTGGAAGTCATGAAAACAAAACCTACATTTAGTGGTGAGAATGTTGAGACTCCGCCAGGGTTCTGTCGAGTGTTGATACTCCGCCAGGGTTCTGTCGAGTGTTGATACTCCGCCAGGGTTCTGTCGAGTGTTGAGACTCCGCCAGGGTTCTGTCGAGTGTTGAGACTCCGCCAGGGTTCTGTCGAGTGTTGAGACTCCGCCAGGGTTCTGTCGAGTGTTGAGACTCCGCCAGGGTTCTGTCGAGTGTTGAGACTCCGCCAGGGTTCTGTCGAGTGTTGAGACTCCGCCAGGGTTCTGTCGAGTGTTGAGACTCCGCCAGGGTTCTGTCGAGTGTTGAGACTCCGCCAGGGTTCTGTCGAGTGTTGAGACTCCGCCAGGGTTCTGTCGAGTGTTGAGACTCCGCCAGGGTTCTGCCGAGTGTTGAGACTCCGCCAGGGTTCAGCCGAGTGTTGATACTCCGCCAGGGTTCTGTCGAGTGTTGATACTCCGCCAGGGTTCTGTCGAGTGTTGATACTCCGCCAGGGTTCTGTCGAGTGCTGAGACTCCGCCAGGGTTCTGTCGAGTGTTGAGACTCCGCCAGGGTTCTGTCGAGTGTTGAGACTCCGCCAGGGTTCTGTCGAGTGTTGAGACTCCGCCAGGGTTCTGTCGAGTGTTGAGACTCCGCCAGGGTTCTGTCGAGTGTTGAGACTCCGCCAGGGTTCTGTCGAGTGTTGAGACTCCGCCAGGGTTCTGTCGAGTGTTGAGACTCCGCCAGGGTTCTGTCGAGTGTTGAGACTCCGCCAGGGTTCTGCCGAGTGTTGAGACTCCGCCAGGGTTCTGCCGAGTGTTGAGACTCCGCCAGGGTTCAGCCGAGTGTTGATACTCCGCCAGGGTTCTGTCGAGTGTTGATACTCCGCCAGGGTTCTGTCGAGTGTTGAGACTCCGCCAGGGTTCTGTCGAGTGTTGAGACTCCGCCAGGGTTCTGTCGAGTGTTGAGACTCCGCCAGGGTTCTGTAGAGTGTTGAGACTCCGCCGGGGTTCTGTCGAGTGTTGAGACTCCGCCGGGGTTCTGTCGAGTGTTGATACTCCGCCAGGGTTCTGTCGAGTGTTGAGACTCCGCCAGGGTTCTGTCGAGTGTTGAGACTCCGCCAGGGTTCTGTCGAGTGTTGATACTCCGCCTGGGTTCTGTCGAGTGTTGATACTCCGCCAGGGTTCTGTCGAGTGTTGAGACTCCGCCAGGGTTCTGTCGAGTGTTGATACTCCGCCGGGGTTCTGTCGAGTGTTGATACTCCGCCGGGGTTCTGCCGAGTGTTGAGACTCCGCCAGGGTTCAGCCGAGTGTTGAGACTCCGCCAGGGTTCTGTCGAGTGTTGATACTCCGCCAGGGTTCTGTCGAGTGTTGATACTCCGCCGGGGTTCTGTCGAGTGTTGATACTCGCCATGAATGTCTGAATCTCACAACTCACGAGGAATGGTGAACAAAATGATAATTGACCTTATCCCAAATGGCCCCCTTTCCCCCATGGACCCTGGTCTAAAGTAGTGCACTGTGTAGGGAATAAGATGCATCTTGAGACACAGCCAGTATGTGACATTAGATTCTAAAACCAGCAGCAAGATGTCTAATTGAGGATTGTGTCTATTGCCACTTCATTCATTTGGCTCACTAATGTTTATTACATTGTTAGATAGTTAATATTATTATAACATGTGTAATGTAGCATTATAACATTGTTATAACTGTGAATAGGATTACTATATTGTATAATTTGTAATCAATTACTTTTATTATAATGTCTGACATTTTGGCAATAAACAATGTTTAACTTGATAGTTAAGTAGTAGGTCACTGCAGAATCCTCAGATTGCAAATGGAAGGTTCCAGTTCAGAGGTCGTATCTCTCTGACAGACGGGTGCATTCAGTGCCTCTAGGGAAGGGCGTAATCTGTTTTTAGACCAGGGTTGAAGGGCGTAATCTGTTCTTAGACCAGGGTTGAAGGGCGTAATCTGTTTCTACACCAGGGTTGAAGGGCGTAATCTGTTTCTACACCAGGGTTGAAGGGCGTAATCTGTTCTTAGACCAGGGTTGAAGGGCGTAATCTGTTCTTAGACCAGGGTTGAAGGGCGTAATCTGTTTCTACAACAGGGTTGAAGGGCGTAATCTGTTCTTAGACCAGGGTTGAAGGGCGTAATCTGTTTCTACACCAGGGTTGAAGGGCGTAATCTGTTTTTAGACCAGGGTTGAAGGGCGTAATCTGTTTTTAGACCAGGGTTGAAGGGCGTAATCTGTTTCTACACCAGGGTTGAAGGGCGTAATCTGTTCTTAGACCAGGGTTGAAGGGCGTAATCTGTTTTTAGACCAGGGTTGAAGGGCGTAATCTGTTTTTAGACCAGGGTTGAAGGGCGTAATCTGTTTTTAGACCAGGGTTGAAGGGCGTAATCTGTTTTTAGACCAGGGTTGAAGGGCGTAATCTGTTCTTAGACCAGGGTTGAAGGGCGTAATCTGTTCTTAGACCAGGGTTGAAGGGCGTAATCTGTTCTTAGACCAGGGTTGAAGGGCGTAATCTGTTTCTACACCAGGGTTGAAGGGCGTAATCTGTTTTTAGACCAGGGTTGAAGGGCGTAATCTGTTTTTAGACCAGGGTTGAAGGGCGTAATCTGTTTCTACACCAGGGTTGAAGGGCGTAATCTGTTTCTACACCAGGGTTGAAGGGCGTAATCTGTTTCTACACCAGGGTTGAAGGGCGTAATCTGTTTTTAGACCAGGGTTGAAGGGCGTAATCTGTTTCTACACCAGGGTTGAAGGGCGTAATCTGTTTTTAGACTAGGGTTGAAGGGCGTAATCTGTTTTTAGACCAGGGTTGAAGGGCGTAATCTGTTTCTACACCAGGGTTGAAGGGCGTAATCTGTTTTTAGACCAGGGTTGAAGGGCGTAATCTGTTTTTAGACCAGGGTTGAAGGGCGTAATCTGTTTCTACACCAGGGTTGAAGGGCATAATCTGTTTCTACACCAGGGTTGAAGGGCGTAATCTGTTTCTACACCAGGGTTGAAGGGCGTAATCTGTTTCTACACCAGGGTTGAAGGGCGTAATCTGTTTTTAGACCAGGGTTGAAGGGCGTAATCTGTTTTTAGACCAGGGTTGAAGGGCGTAATCTGTTTCTACACCAGGGTTGAAGGGCGTAATCTGGTCCCCTGACCCCCCCTGACCCCTGACCCCCCTTGACCCCTAACCCCCCCTGACCCCTAACCCCCCCCTGACCCCTAACCACCCCTGACCCCTAACCACCCCTGACCCCTAACCACCCCTGACCCCTAACCACCCCTCACGCCTGACCCCTGACCCCGCCTGACCCCTGACCCCTAACCACGCCTGACCCCTAACCCCCCCTGACGCCTGACCCCTAACCCCCCCTGACGCCTGACCCCTAACCCCCCCTGACCCCTAACCCCCCCTGACCCCTAACCCCCCCTGACCCCTAACCCCCCCTGACCCCTAACCCCCCTGACCCCTAACCCCCCCTGACCCCTAACCCCCCCTGACCCCTAACCCCCCCTGACCACCCCTAACCCCCCCTGACCACCCCTAACCACCCCTGACCCCTAACCACCCCTGACCCCCAACCACCCCTGACCCCTAACCACCCCTGACCCCCAACCACCCCTGACCCCTAACCACCCCTGACCCCTAACCCCCCCTGACCCCTAACCCCCCCTAACCCCTAACCCCCCCTGACCCCTAACCGCCCCTGACCCCCCCTAACCACCCCTGACCACTAACCACGCCTGACCCCTAACCCCCCCTGACCCCTAACCCCCCCTAACCCCTAACCCCCCCTGACCCCTAACCACCCCTGATCCCTAACCCCCCCTAACCCCCCCTGACCCCTGACCACCCCTGACCCCTAACCACCCCTGACCCCAAACCACCCCTGACCCCAAACCCCCCCTGACCCCTGACCCCCCCTGACCCCTAACCACCCCTGACCCCCCCTGACCCCTAACCACACCTGACCCCTAACCCCCCCTGACCCCAAACCACCCCTGACCCCTAACCACCCCTGACCCCTAACCCCCCCTGACCCCTAAACTTGAAGATCTCATAGGACGTGCATCTTTCGCACTACTTTATTCCTCTAATAGTCTCTCTCTCTCTCTGTCTCTCTCTCTGTCTCTCTCTCTCTCTCTCTCTCTCTCTCTCTCTCTCTCTCTCTCTCTGTCTCTCTCTCTCTCTCTCTCTCTCTCTCTGTCTCTCTCTCTCTGTCTCTCTCTGTCTCTCTCTCTCTCTCTCTCTCTCTCTCTCTCTCTCTCTGTCTCTCTCTCTGTCTCTCTCTCTCTCTCTCTCTCTCTCTCTCTCTCTCTCTCTCTCTGTCTCTCTCTGTCTCTCTCTCTCTGTCTCTCTCTGTCTCTCTCTCTGTCTCTCTCTCTCTCTCTCTCTCTCTCTCTCTCTCTCTCTCTCTGTCTCTCTCTCTCTCTCTCTGTCTCTCTCTGTCTCTCTCTCTCTGTCTCTCTCTGTCTCTCTCTCTCTCTCTGTCTCTCTGTCTCTCTCTCTCTCTCTCTCTCTCTCTCTCTCTCTCTCTCTCTCTCTCTCTGTCTCTCTCTCTGTCTCTCTCTCTCTCTCTCTCTCTCTCTCTCTCTGTCTCTCTCTCTCTGTCTCTCTCTGTCTCTCTCTCTCTCTCTCTGTCTCTCTGTCTCTCTCTCTCTCTCTCTCTGTCTCTCTCTCTGTCTCTCTCTCTGTCTCCGTCTCCAGAACCACAGTGAGTTTCGTTGCCTACTGCTGTTCCAGTCAGTGTGTTCAGACATTTGATCTGCAGCAATGACATCATGGTGCCTCCACCTCAGTCATCATCTCCTCCTCTGGTCTCCTGGATGAATGAATGAAGGATGACAGAAGATGGATGAAGGACTGTGGGAGTCCTCCAGTCCTGAACGTCTCAGGAGGACATGCATAGCCTCTGGACTGGTGGACATGAAGTCCTGAACATCTCAGGGGGACATGCATAGCCTCTGGACTGGTGGACATGAAGTCCTGAACGTCTCAGGAGGACATGCATAGCCTCTGGACTGGTGGACATGAAGTCCTGAACGTCTCAGGAGGACATGCATAGCCTCTGGACTGGTGGACATGAAGTCCTGAACATCTCAGGGAGACATGCATAGCCTCTGGACTGGTGGACATGAAGTCCTGAACATCTCAGGAGGACATGCATAGCCTCTGGACTGGTGGACATGAAGAACTGAACGTCTCAGGAGGACATGCATAGCCTCAGCAGCCAGTGACCAGTCCAGCAGTCTGTAATGGACATGAATGGTCCAATTGAAAGAGGGACAATATTGGTATTAATAATCCACATCATATCATCTACTTATGTCCAACCACTAACATCTCTTAATACAACATCATTCTACCAATGGGTTTGTCTCTGCTTTCAGTTTGTTCCAGCAACAACTCAGACCGTGTCGCTATGTTACTGGTGTGAACTAGCTGCTCACCAGCCAACCGTTCACCTGACAGACACAATAACACGAAGGGCCCAGTGTTTCTGTCTTTGTAGAGGAGAATCTATTCTGATCATTTCTATGGATTTTTACTGGATGACAAAAAGTGTTTGAAGAATGTCACTTAGGCCGTATTGCATGATATTTGTTATAAACCTGTTCTAAATATGTAATACTGGTAGGTGTATGGTCCCCCACTCCAGCCCTGAGGACTTAGAGAAGATAATAGTTATAAACCTGGTAGGTGTATGGTCCCCCACTCCAGCCCTGAGGACTTAGAGAAGAGAATAGTTATAAACCTGGTAGGTGTATGGTCCCCACTCCAGCCCTGAGGACTTTGAGAAGATAATAGTTATAAACCTGGTAGGTGTATGGTCCCCACTCCAGCCCTGAGGAGAAGATAATAGTTATTAACCTGGTAGGTGTATGGTCCCCCACTCCAGCCCTGAGGACTTAGAGAAGATAATAGTTATTAACCTGGTAGGTGTATGTCCCCACTCCAGCCCTGAGGACTTAGAGAAGATAATAGTTATAAACCTGGTAGGTGTATGGTCCCCACTCCAGCCCTGAGGAGAAGATAATAGTTATTAACCTGGTAGGTGTATGGTCCCCCACTCCAGCCCTGAGGACTTAGAGAAGATAATAGTTATAAACCTGGTAGGTGTATGGTCCCCCACTCCAGCCCTGAGGACTTTGAGAAGATAATAGTTATTAACCTGGTAGGTGTATGTCCCCACTCCAGCCCTGAGGACTTAGAGAAGAGAATAGTTATAAACCTGGTAGGTGTATGGCCCCACTCCAGCCCTGAGGAGAAGATAATAGTTATTAACCTGGTAGGTGTATGTCCCCACTCCATCCCTGAGGAGAAGATAATAGTTATTAACCTGGTAGGTGTATGGTCCCCCACTCCAGCCCTGAGGACTTAGAGAAGATAATAGTTATAAACCTGGTAGGTGTATGGTCCCCCACTCCAGCCCTGAGGAGAAGATAATAGTTATTAACCTGGTAGGTGTATGGCCCCACTCCAGCCCTGAGGACTTAGAGAAGATAATAGTTATAAACCTGGTAGGTGTATGGTCCCCCGCTCCAGCCCTGAGGACTTAGAGAAGATAATAGTTATAAACCTGGTAGGTGTATGTCCCCACTCCAGCCCTGAGGAGAAGATAATAGTTATTAACCTGGTAGGTGTATGGTCCCCCACTCCAGCCCTGAGGACTTAGAGAAGATAATAGTTATAAACCTGGTAGGTGTATGGTCCCCACTCCAGCCCTGAGGAGAAGATAATAGTTATAAACCTGGTAGGTGTATGGTCCCCACTCCAGCCCTGAGGAGAAGATAATAGTTATTAACCTGGTAGGTGTATGGTCCCCCACTCCAGCCCTGAGGACTTTGAGAAGATAATAGTTATAAACCTGGTAGGTGTATGGTCCCCCACTCCAGCCCTGAGGACTTAGAGAAGATAATAGTTATTAACCTGGTAGGTGTATGTCCCCACTCCAGCCCTGAGGACTTAGAGAAGATAATAGTTATAAACCTGGTAGGTGTATGGTCCCCCACTCCAGCCCTGAGGACTTAGAGAAGATAATAGTTATAAACCTGGTAGGTGTATGGTCCCCACTCCAGCCCTGAGGAGAAGATAATAGTTATAAACCTGGTAGGTGTATGTCCCCACTCCAGCCCTGAGGACTTAGAGAAGATAATAGTTATAAACCTGGTAGGTGTATGGTCCCCCACTCCAGCCCTGAGGACTTAGAGAAGATAATAGTTATAAACCTGGTAGGTGTATGGTCCCCACTCCAGCCCTGAGGACTTTGAGAAGATAATAGTTATAAACCTGGTAGGTATATGTCCCCACTCCAGCCCTGAGGAGAAGATAATAGTTATAAACCTGGTAGGTGTATGGCCCCACTCCAGCCCTGAGGAGAAGATAATAGTTATTAACCTGGTAGGTGTATGTCCCCACTCCAGCCCTGAGGACTTTGAGAAGATAATAGTTATAAACCTGGTAGGTGTATGGCCCCACTCCAGCCCTGAGGAGAAGATAATAGTTATTAACCTGGTAGGTATATGTCCCCACTCCAGCCCTGAGGAGAAGATAATAGTTATAAACCTGGTAGGTGTATGGCCCCACTCCAGCCCTGAGGAGAAGATAATAGTTATTAACCTGGTAGGTGTATGGCCCCACTCCAGCCCTGAGGAGAAGATAATAGTTATTAACCTGGTAGGTGTATGGTCCCCACTCCAGCCCTGAGGACTTAGAGAAGATAATAGTTATAAACCTGGTAGGTGTATGGTCCCCACTCCAGCCCTGAGGAGAAGATAATAGTTATTAACCTGGTAGGTGTATGTCCCCACTCCAGCCCTGAGGACTTTGAGAAGATAATAGTTATTAACCTGGTAGGTGTATGGTCCCCACTCCAGCCCTGAGGACTTAGAGAAGATAATAGTTATTAACCTGGTAGGTGTATGGTCCCCACTCCAGCCCTGAGGACTTAGAGAAGATAATAGTTATTAACCTGGTAGGTGTATGGTCCCCCACTCCAGCCCTGAGGACTTAGAGAAGATAATAGTTATAAACCTGGTAGGTGTATGTCCCCCACTCCAGCCCTGAGGAGAAGATAATAGTTATTAACCTGGTAGGTGTATGGTCCCCCACTCCAGCCCTGAGGAGAAGATAATAGTTATTAACCTGGTAGGTATATGTCCCCCACTCCAGCCCTGAGGACTTAGAGAAGATAATAGACACATTAGTTATTGGGAGTTTCTTTTCCTGAAGACACATCAAGATCTCAGACGTCTCACAAGTTTTGAAACTTTAGAAAATTGTTCTTTGAGGGTAAACTGTTTTTTTTGTTTGCAAAAAAAGGTTAACTTCTGAAAAGGTCTGGTAACCTGAATGTTTATGAAGGATTTAAAACTAACTTTGTTTCCATTCAGCTTGAATGTGGTTCAAAGTAACGCTTTGGGTCTTTAACTGAAAAACAAAGGAACTGAAGCTCAGCTCATAACAGACGTGTTTGGGCCCTACAGGACCAGACTTGCCAATCCTGGCTGTAGGTCCATGCAGCAGACTCTCTGTCCTGGCTGTAGGTCCATGCAGCAGACTCTCTGTCCTGGCTGTAGGTCCATGCAGCAGACTCTCTGTCCTGGCTGTAGGTCCATGCAGCAGACTCTCTGTCCTGGCTGTAGGTCCATGCAGCAGACTCTCTGTCCTGGCTGTAGGTCCATGCAGCAGACTCTCTGTCCTGGCTGTAGGTCCATGCAGCAGACTCTCTGTCCTGGCTGTAGGTCCATGCAGCAGACTCTCTGTCCTGGCTGTAGGTCCATGCAGCAGACTCTCTGTCCTGGCTGTAGGTCCATGCAGCAGAATCTCTGTCCTGGCTGTAGGTCCATGCAGCAGACTCTCTGTCCTGGCTAGACGGACTGAGCGACTGGGATAGGGGGCAGCAGACTCTCTGTCCTGGCTAGAGGGACTGAGAGACTGGGATAGAGGGCAGCAGACTCTCTGTCCTGGCTAGAGGGACTGAGAGACTGGGATAGGGGGCAGCAGAACTCTCTGTCCTGGCTAGAGGGACTGAGAGACTGGGATAGGGGGCAGCAGACTCTCTGTCCTGGCTAGAGGGACTGAGAGACTGGGTTAGGGGGCAGCAGACTCTCTGTCCTGGCTATACGGACTGAGAGACTGGGTTAGGGGGCAGCAGAACTCTCTGTCCTGGCTAGACGGACTGAGAGACTGGGATAGGGGGCAGCAGAACTCTCTGTCCTGGCTAGACGGACTGAGAGACTGGGATAGGGGGCAGCAGACTCTCTGTCCTGGCTAGACGGACTGGGATAGGGGGCAGCAGACTCTCTGTCCTGGCTAGACGGACTGAGAGACTGGGATGGGGGCAGCAGAACTCTCTGTCCTGGCTAGAGGGACTGAGAGACTGGGATAGGGGGCAGCAGACTCTCTGTCCTGGCTAGACGGACTGAGAGACTGGGATAGGGGGCAGCAGACTCTGTCCTGGCTAGACGGACTGAGAGACTGGGATGGGGGCAGCAGAACTCTCTGTCCTGGCTAGAGGGACTGAGAGACTGGGATAGGGGGCAGCAGACTCTCTGTCCTGGCTAGACGGACTGAGAGACTGGGATAGGGGGCAGCAGACTCTCTGTCCTGGCTAGAGGGACTGAGAGACTGGGATAGGGGGCAGCAGACTCTCTGTCCTGGCTAGAGGGACTGAGAGACTGGGATAGGGGGCAGCAGAACTCTCTGTCCTGGGTAGAGGGACTGAGAGACTGGGATAGGGGGCAGCAGACTCTCTGTCCTGGCTAGAGGGACTGAGAGACTGGGATAGGGGGCAGCAGAACTCTCTGTCCTGGGTAGAGGGACTGAGAGACTGGGATATGGGGCAGCAGAACTCTACCTCCATGGCTGTGTCTGAATTGGCACCTTACACCCTATATAGTGCACTACTTTAGACCCGGGCTCATAGGGTATAGGATGTCATTTGTGAGACAGCCCATATTAACATGTGTAGAATGTAACCCAACATTAACAACCTGACGTTTGAAAAGCGGTCGCCTGGAATCACCAGTGGAAGTCATGAAAACAAAACCTACATTTAGTGGTGAGAATGTTGAGACTCCGCCAGGGTTCTGTCGAGTGTTGAGACTCCGCCAGGGTTCTGTCGAGTGTTGATACTCCGCCAGGGTTCTGTCGAGTGTTGATACTCCGCCAGGGTTCTGTCGAGTGTTGAGACTCCGCCAGGGTTCTGTCGAGTGTTGAGACTCCGCCAGGGTTCTGTCGAGTGTTGAGACTCCGCCAGGGTTCTGTCGAGTGTTGATACTCCGCCAGGGTTCTGCCGAGTGTTGATACTCCGCCAGGGTTCTGTCGAGTGTTGAGACTCCGCCAGGGTTCTGTCAAGTGTTGATACTCCGCCAGGGTTCTGCCGAGTGTTGAGACTCCGCCAGGGTTCTGCCGAGTGTTGAGACTCCGCCAGGGTTCTGTCGAGTGTTGAGACTCCGCCAGGGTTCTGTCGAGTGTTGATACTCCGCCAGGGTTCTGTCGAGTGTTGAGACTCCGCCAGGGTTCTGTCGAGTGTTGATACTCCGCCAGGGTTCTGTCGAGTGTTGAGACTCCGCCAGGGTTCTGTCGAGTGTTGATACTCCGCCAGGGTTCTGTCGAGTGTTGAGACTCCGCCAGGGTTCTGTCGAGTGTTGATACTCCGCCAGGGTTCTGTCGAGTGTTGAGACTCCGCCAGGGTTCTGTCGAGTGTTGATACTCCGCCAGGGTTCTGTCGAGTGTTGAGACTCCGCCAGGGTTCTGTCGAGTGTTGATACTCCGCCAGGGTTCTGTCGAGTGTTGAGACTCCGCCAGGGTTCTGTCGAGTGTTGATACTCCGCCAGGGTTCTGTCGAGTGTTGAGACTCCGCCAGGGTTCTGTCGAGTGTTGATACTCCGCCAGGGTTCTGTCGAGTGTTGAGACTCCGCCAGGGTTCTGTCGAGTGTTGATACTCCGCCAGGGTTCTGTCGAGTGTTGAGACTCCGCCAGGGTTCTGTCGAGTGTTGAGACTCCGCCAGGATTCTGTCGAGTGTTGATACTCCGCCAGGGTTCTGTCGAGTGTTGAGACTCCGCCAGGGTTCTGTCGAGTGTTGAGACTCCGCCAGGGTTCTGTCGAGTGTTGAGACTCCGCCAGGGTTCTGTCGAGTGTTGAGACTCCGCCAGGGTTCTGTCGAGTGTTGAGACTCCGCCAGGGTTCTGTCGAGTGTTGAGACTCCGCCAGGGTTCTGTCGAGTGTTGAGACTCCGCCATGAATGTCTGAATCTCACAACTCACGAGGAATGGTGAACAAAATGATAATTGACCTCATCCCAAATGGCCCCCTTTCCCCCATGGACCCTGGTCTAAAGTAGTGCACTGTGTAGGGAATAAGATGCATCTTGAGACACAGCCAGTATGTGACATTAGATTCTAAAACCAGCAGCAAGATGTCTAATTGAGGATTGTGTCTATTGCCACTTCATTCATTTGGCTCACTAATGTTTATTACATTGTTAGATAGTTAATATTATTATAACATGTGTAATGTAGCATTATAACATTGTTATAACTGTGAATAGGATTACTATATTGTATAATTTGTAATCAATTACTTTTATTTTAATGTCTGACATTTTGGCAATAAACAATGTTTAACTTGATAGTTAAGTAGTAGGTCACTGCAGAATCCTCAGATTGCAAATGGAAGGTTCCAGTTCAGAGGTCACATCTCTCTGACAGACGGGTGCATTCAGTGCCTCTAGGGAAGGGCGTAATCTGTTTTTAGACCAGGGTTGAAGGGCGTAATCTGTTTTTAGACCAGGGTTGAAGGGCGTAATCTGTTTTTAGACCAGGGTTGAAGGGCGTAATCTGTTTTTAGACCAGGGTTGAAGGGCGTAATCTGTTTTTAGACCAGGGTTGAAGGGCGTAATCTGTTTTTAGACCAGGGTTGAAGGGCGTAATCTGTTTTTAGACCAGGGTTGAAGGGCGTAATCTGTTTCTACACCAGGGTTGAAGGGCGTAATCTGTTCTTAGACCAGGGTTGAAGGGCGTAATCTGTTTTTAGACCAGGGTTGAAGGGCGTAATCTGTTCTTAGACCAGGGTTGAAGGGCGTAATCTGTTTCTACACCAGGGTTGAAGGGCGTAATCTGTTCTTAGACCAGGGTTGAAGGGCGTAATCTGTTCTTAGACCAGGGTTGAAGGGCGTAATCTGTTTCTACACCAGGGTTGAAGGGCGTAATCTGTTTCTACACCAGGGTTGAAGGGCGTAATCTGTTTCTACACCAGGGTTGAAGGGCGTAATCTGTTTCTACACCAGGGTTGAAGGGCGTAATCTGTTTCTACACCAGGGTTGAAGGGCGTAATCTGTTTCTACACCAGGGTTGAAGGGCGTAATCTGTTTCTACACCAGGGTTGAAGGGCGTAATCTGTTTCTACACCAGGGTTGAAGGGCGTAATCTGTTTTTAGACCAGGGTTGAAGGGCGTAATCTGTTTTTAGACCAGGGTTGAAGGGCGTAATCTGTTTTTAGACCAGGGTTGAAGGGCGTAATCTGTTTTTAGACCAGGGTTGAAGGGCGTAATCTGTTTCTACACCAGGGTTGAAGGGCGTAATCTGTTTTTAGACCAGGGTTGAAGGGCGTAATCTGTTTTTAGACCAGGGTTGAAGGGCGTAATCTGTTTCTACACCAGGGTTAAAGGGCGTAATCTGTTTCTACACCAGGGTTGAAGGGCGTAATCTGTTCTTAGACCAGGGTTGAAGGGCGTAATCTGTTTCTACACCAGGGTTGAAGGGCGTAATCTGTTCTTAGACCAGGGTTGAAGGGCGTAATCTGTTCTTAGACCAGGGTTGAAGGGCGTAATCTGTTTTTAGACCAGGGTTGAAGGGCGTAATCTGTTTCTAGACCAGGGTTGAAGGGCGTAATCTGTTCTTAGACCAGGGTTGAAGGGCGTAATCTGTTTTTAGACCAGGGTTGAAGGGCGTAATCTGTTTTTAGACCAGGGTTGAAGGGCGTAATCTGTTTCTACACCAGGGTTGAAGGGCGTAATCTGTTTCTACACCAGGGTTGAAGGGCGTAATCTGTTTTTAGACCAGGGTTGAAGGGCGTAATCTGTTTCTACACCAGGGTTGAAGGGCGTAATCTGTTTCTACACCAGGGTTGAAGGGCGTAATCTGTTCTTAGACCAGGGTTGAAGGGCGTAATCTGTTTCTACACCAGGGTTGAAGGGCGTAATCTGTTTTTAGACCAGGGTTGAAGGGCGTAATCTGTTTCTACACCAGGGTTGAAGGGCGTAATCTGTTTTTAGGCCAGGGTTGAAGGGCGTAATCTGTTTTTAGACCAGGGTTGAAGGGCGTAATCTGTTTCTACACCAGGGTTGAAGGGCGTAATCTGTTTCTACACCAGGGTTGAAGGGCGTAATCTGTTTTTACACCAGGGTTGAAGGGCGTAATCTGTTTTTACACCAGGGTTGAAGGGCGTAATCTGCTTTAAGACCAGGGTTGAAGGGCGTAATCTGTTTTTAGACCAGGGTTGAAGGGCGTAATCTGTTGTTAGACCAGGGTTGAAGGGCGTAATCTGTTTTTAGACCAGGGTTGAAGGGCGTAATCTGTTTCTACACCAGGGTTGAATGGCGTATTCTGTTTTTAGACCATGATTGAAGGGCGTAATCTGTTCTTAGACCAGGGTTGAAGGGCGTAATCTGTTTTTACACCAGGGTTGAAGGGCGTAATCTGTTTTTACACCAGGGTTGAAGGGCGTAATCTGTTCTTAGACCAGGGTTGAAGGGCGTAATCTATTTTTAGACCAGGGTTGAAGGGCGTAATCTGTTTTTAGACCAGGGTTGAAGGGCGTAATCTGTTTTTACACCAGGGTTGAAGGGCGTAATCTGTTTTTAGACCAGGGTTGAAGGGCGTAATCTGTTCTTAGACCAGGGTTGAAGGGCGTAATCTGTTTCTACACCAGGGTTGAAGGGCGTAATCTGTTTTTAGACCAGGGTTGAAGGGCGTAATCTGTTTTTAGACCAGGGTTGAAGAGCGTAATCTGTTTTTAGACCAGGGTTGAAGGGCGTAATCTGTTCTTAGACCAGGGTTGAAGGGCGTAATCTGTTTTTAGACCAGGGTTGAAGGGCGTAATCTGTTTTTAGACCAGGGTTGAAGGGCGTAATCTGTTTTTAGACCAGGGTTGAAGGGCGTAATCTGTTTTTAGACCAGGGTTGACGGGCGTAATCTGTTTTTACACCAGGGTTGAAGGGCGTAATCTGTTTTTACACCAGGGTTGAAGGGCGTAATCTGTTTTTACACCAGGGTTGAAGGGCGTAATCTGTTTCTACACCAGGGTTGAAGGGCGTAATCTGTTCTTAGACCAGGGTTGAAGGGCGTAATCTGTTTCTACACCAGGGTTGAAGGGCGTAATCTGTTCTTAGACCAGGGTTGAAGGGCGTAATCTGTTTTTAGACCAGGGTTGAAGGGCGTAATCTGTTTTTAGACCAGGGTTGAAGGGCGTAATCTGTTTTTAGACCAGGGTTGAAGGGCGTAATCTGTTTTTACACCAGGGTTGAAGGGCGTAATCTGTTTTTAGACCAGGGTTGAAGGGCGTAATCTGTTTTTACACCAGGGTTGAAGGCTGTGAATAGAATTTAGACCAGGGTTATCTATTATTAGATACTTTTTTATCAAGGGACGCCAAAATGCTCGCTGGCTTGCCTTGCATTCAATGCTACGGGCGGCAACATCATCATCATGTCATACTCTTTTTGACCCGACAGCATCAGATAGATGGCCTATACATACAGAGAGGGTGCTGTTTCACTGACCAGACAGCATCAGATAGATGGCCTATACATACAGAGACAGCATCAGATAGATGGCCTACACATACAGAGACAGAGGGGTGCTGTTTCACTGACCAGACAGCATCAGATAGATGGCCTATACATACAGAGACAGCATCAGATAGATGGCCTATACATACAGAGACAGAGGGGTGCTGTTTCACTGACCAGACAGCATCAGATAGATGGCCTCTACATACAGAGACAGCATCAGATAGATGGCCTATACATACAGAGACAGCATCAGATAGATGGCCTATACATACAGAGACAGAGGGGTGCTGTTTCACTGACCAGACAGCATCAGATAGATGCCCTACACATACAGAGACAGAGAGGATGCTGTTTCACTGACCAGACAGCATCAGATAGATGGCTATACATACAGAGACAGATGGGTGCCGTTTCACTGACCAGACAGCATCAGATAGATGGCCTATACATACAGAGACAGAGGGGTGCTGTTTCACTGACCAGACAGCATCAGATAGATGGCCTCTACATACAGAGACAGCATCAGATAGATGGCCTATACACACAGAGACAGCATCAGATAGATGGCCTATACATACAGAGACAGCATCAGATAGATGGCCTCTACATACAGAGACAGAGGGGTGCTGTTTCACTGACCAGACAGCATCAGATAGATGGCCTATACATACAGAGACAGCATCAGATAGATGGCCTATACATACAGAGACAGCATCAGATAGATGGCCTATACATACAGAGACAGAGGGGTGCTGTTTCACTGACCAGACAGCATCAGATAGATGGCCTATACATACAGAGACAGCATCAGATAGATGGCCTATACATACAGAGACAGAGGGGAGCTGTTTCACTGACCAGACAGCATCAGATAGATGGCCTATACATACAGAGACAGAGGGGTGCTGTTTCACTGACCAGACAGCATCAGATAGATGGCCTATACATACAGAGACAGCATCAGATAGATGGCCTATACATACAGAGACAGCATCAGATAGATGGCCTATACATACAGAGACAGAGGGGTGCTGTTTCACTGACCAGACAGCATCAGATAGATGGCCTATACATACAGAGACAGCATCAGATAGATGGCCTATACATACAGAGACAGAGGGGTGCTGTTTCACTGACCAGACAGCATCAGATAGATGGCCTATACATACAGAGACAGCATCAGATAGATGGCCTATACATACAGAGACAGCATCAGATAGATGGCCTATACATACAGAGACAGAGGGGTGCTGTTTCACTGACCAGACAGCATCAGATAGATGGCCTATACATACAGAGACAGAGGGGTGCTGTTTCACTGACCAGACAGCATCAGATAGATGGCCTATACATACAGAGACAGAGGGGTGCTGTTTCACTGACCAGACAGCATCAGATAGATGGCCTATACATACAGAGACAGCATCAGATAGATGGCCTATACATACAGAGACAGAGGGGAGCTGTTTCACTGACCAGACAGCATCAGATACATGGTCTACACATACAGAGACAGCATCAGATAGATGGCCTATACATACAGAGACAGCATCAGATAGATGGCCTATACATACAGAGACAGCATCAGATAGATGGCCTCTACATACAGAGACAGAGGGGTGCTGTTTCACTGACCAGACAGCATCAGATAGATGGCCTATACATACAGAGACAGCATCAGATAGATGGCCTATACATACAGAGACAGCATCAGATAGATGGCCTATACATACAGAGACAGCATCAGATAGATGGCCTATACATACAGAGACAGCATCAGATAGATGGCCTATACATACAGAGACAGAGGGGTGCTGTTTCACTGACCAGACAGCATCAGATAGATGGCCTCTACATACAGAGACAGCATCAGATAGATGGCCTATACATACAGAGACAGAGGGGTGCTGTTTCACTGTCCATACAGCATCAGATAGATGGCCTATACATACAGAGACAGCATCAGATAGATGGCCTATACATACAGAGACAGAGGGGTGCTGTTTCACTGACCAGACAGCATCAGATAGATGGCCTATACATACAGAGACAGCATCAGATAGATGGCCTATACATACAGAGACAGAGGGGAGCTGTTTCACTGACCAGACAGCATCAGATAGATGGCCTATACATACAGAGACAGAGGGGCGCTGTTTCACTGTCAAGACAGCATCAGATAGATGGCCTATACATACAGAGACAGAGGGGTGCTGTTTCACTGACCAGACAGCATCAGATAGATGGCTATACATACAGAGACAGCATCAGATAGATGGCCTATACATACAGAGACAGAGGGGCGCTGTTTCACTGACCAGACAGCATCAGATAGATGGCCTATACATACAGAGACAGCATCAGATAGATGGCCTATACATACAGAGACAGCATCAGATAGATGGCCTATACATACAGAGACAGAGGGGCGCTGTTTCACTGACCAGACAGCATCAGATAGATGGCCTATACATACAGAGACAGCATCAGATAGATGGCCTCTACATACAGAGACAGAGGGGTGCTGTTTCACTGACCAGACAGCATCAGATAGATGGCCTATACATACAGAGACAGAGGGGCGCTGTTTCACTGACCAGACAGCATCAGATAGATGGCTATACATACAGAGACAGCATCAGATAGATGGCCTATACATACAGAGACAGCATCAGATAGATGGCCTATACATACAGAGACAGAGGGGAGCTGTTTCACTGACCAGACAGCATCAGATAGATGGCCTCTACATACAGAGACAGCATCAGATAGATGGCCTATACATACAGAGACAGCATCAGATAGATGGCCTCTACATACAGAGACAGAGAGGTGCTGTTTCACTGACCAGACAGCATCAGATAGATGGCCTACACATACAGAGACAGCATCAGATAGATGGCCTCTACATACAGAGACAGAGGGGTGCTGTTTCACTGACCAGACAGCATCAGATAGATGGCCTATACATACAGAGACAGCATCAGATAGATGGCCTATACATACAGAGACAGAGGGGTGCTGTTTCACTGACCAGACAGCATCAGATAGATGGCCTATACATACAGAGACAGAGAGGCGCTGTTTCACTGACCAGACAGCATCAGATAGATGGCCTTTACATACAGAGACAGAGAGGCGCTGTTTCACTGACCAGACAGCATCAGATAGATGGCCTATACATACAGAGACAGAGAGGCGCTGTTTCACTGACCAGACAGCATCAGATAGATGGCCTATACATACAGAGACAGCATCAGATAGATGGCCTATACACACAGAGACAGAGGGGTGCTGTTTCACTGACCAGACAGCATCAGATAGATGGCCTTTACATACAGAGAGGATGCTGTTTCACTGACCAGACAGCATCAGATAGATGGCCTATACACACAGAGACAGAGGGTGCTGTTTCACTGACCAGACAGCATCAGATAGATGGCCTATACATACAGAGACAGCATCAGATAGATGGCCTATACATACAGAGACAGAGGGTGCTGTTTCACTGACCAGACAGCATCAGATAGATGGCCTATACATACAGAGACAGCATCAGATAGATGGCCTTTACATACAGAGACAGCATCAGATGGCCTATACATACAGAGACAGAGGGGTGCTGTTTCACTGACCAGACAGCATCAGATAGATGCCCTACACATACAGAGACAGCATCAGATAGATGGCCTATACATACAGAGACAGAGGGTGCTGTTTCACTGACCAGACAGCATCAGATAGATGGCCTATACACACAGAGACAGAGGGTGCTGTTTCACTGACCAGACAGCATCAGATAGATGGCCTATACACACAGAGACAGCATCAGATAGATGGCCTACACATACAGAGACAGAGGGGTGCTGTTTCACTGACCAGACAGCATCAGATAGATGGCCTATACATACAGAGAGGATGCTGTTTCACTGACCAGACAGCATCAGATAGATGGCCTTTACATACAGAGACAGAGGGGTGCTGTTTCACTGACCAGACAGCATCAGATAGATGGCCTATACATACAGAGACAGCATCAGATAGATGGCCTATACATACAGAGACAGCATCAGATAGATGGCCTATACATACAGAGACAGAGGGGTGCTGTTTCACTGACCAGACAGCATCAGATAGATGGCCTATACATACAGAGACAGAGGGGTGCTGTTTCACTGACCAGACAGCATCAGATAGATGGCCTCTACATACAGAGACAGAGGGGATGCTGTTTCACTGACCAGACAGCATCAGATAGATGGCCTATACATACAGAGACAGAGGGGTGCTGTTTCACTGACCAGACAGCATCAGATAGATGGCCTATACATACAGAGAGGATGCTGTTTCACTGACCAGACAGCATCAGATAGATGGCCTATACATACAGAGACAGCATCAGATAGATGGCCTATACATACAGAGACAGAGGGGAGCTGTTTCACTGACCAGACAGCATCAGATACATGGTCTACACATACTGAGACAGAGAGGTGCTGTTTCACTGTCCAGACAGCATCAGATACATGGTCTACACATACAGAGACAGCATCAGATAGATGGCCTATACATACAGAGACAGCATCAGATAGATGGCCTATACATACAGAGACAGCATCAGATAGATGGCCTCTACATACAGAGACAGAGGGGTGCTGTTTCACTGACCAGACAGCATCAGATAGATGGCCTATACATACAGAGACAGCATCAGATAGATGGCCTATACATACAGAGACAGCATCAGATAGATGGCCTATACATACAGAGACAGCATCAGATAGATGGCCTATACATACAGAGACAGCATCAGATAGATGGCCTATACATACAGAGACAGAGGGGTGCTGTTTCACTGACCAGACAGCATCAGATAGATGGCCTCTACATACAGAGACAGCATCAGATAGATGGCCTATACATACAGAGACAGAGGGGTGCTGTTTCACTGTCCATACAGCATCAGATAGATGGCCTATACATACAGAGACAGCATCAGATAGATGGCCTATACATACAGAGACAGAGGGGTGCTGTTTCACTGACCAGACAGCATCAGATAGATGGCCTATACATACAGAGACAGCATCAGAAAGATGGCCTATACATACAGAGACAGAGGGGAGCTGTTTCACTGACCAGACAGCATCAGATAGATGGCCTATACATACAGAGACAGAGGGGCGCTGTTTCACTGTCCAGACAGCATCAGATAGATGGCCTATACATACAGAGACAGAGGGGTGCTGTTTCACTGACCAGACAGCATCAGATAGATGGCTATACATACAGAGACAGCATCAGATAGATGGCCTATACATACAGAGACAGAGGGGCGCTGTTTCACTGACCAGACAGCATCAGATAGATGGCCTATACATACAGAGACAGCATCAGATAGATGGCCTATACATACAGAGACAGCATCAGATAGATGGCCTATACATACAGAGACAGAGGGGCGCTGTTTCACTGACCAGACAGCATCAGATAGATGGCCTATACATACAGAGACAGCATCAGATAGATGGCCTCTACATACAGAGACAGAGGGGTGCTGTTTCACTGACCAGACAGCATCAGATAGATGGCCTATACATACAGAGACAGAGGGGCGCTGTTTCACTGACCAGACAGCATCAGATAGATGGCTATACATACAGAGACAGCATCAGATAGATGGCCTATACATACAGAGACAGCATCAGATAGATGGCCTATACATACAGAGACAGAGGGGAGCTGTTTCACTGACCAGACAGCATCAGATAGATGGCCTCTACATACAGAGACAGCATCAGATAGATGGCCTATACATACAGAGACAGCATCAGATAGATGGCCTCTACATACAGAGACAGAGAGGTGCTGTTTCACTGACCAGACAGCATCAGATAGATGGCCTACACATACAGAGACAGCATCAGATAGATGGCCTCTACATACAGAGACAGAGGGGTGCTGTTTCACTGACCAGACAGCATCAGATAGATGGCCTATACATACAGAGACAGCATCAGATAGATGGCCTATACATACAGAGACAGAGGGGTGCTGTTTCACTGACCAGACAGCATCAGATAGATGGCCTATACATACAGAGACAGAGAGGCGCTGTTTCACTGACCAGACAGCATCAGATAGATGGCCTTTACATACAGAGACAGAGAGGCGCTGTTTCACTGACCAGACAGCATCAGATAGATGGCCTATACATACAGAGACAGAGAGGCGCTGTTTCACTGACCAGACAGCATCAGATAGATGGCCTATACATACAGAGACAGCATCAGATAGATGGCCTATACACACAGAGACAGAGGGGTGCTGTTTCACTGACCAGACAGCATCAGATAGATGGCCTTTACATACAGAGAGGATGCTGTTTCACTGACCAGACAGCATCAGATAGATGGCCTATACACACAGAGACAGAGGGTGCTGTTTCACTGACCAGACAGCATCAGATAGATGGCCTATACATACAGAGACAGCATCAGATAGATGGCCTATACATACAGAGACAGAGGGTGCTGTTTCACTGACCAGACAGCATCAGATAGATGGCCTATACATACAGAGACAGCATCAGATAGATGGCCTTTACATACAGAGACAGCATCAGATGGCCTATACATACAGAGACAGAGGGGTGCTGTTTCACTGACCAGACAGCATCAGATAGATGCCCTACACATACAGAGACAGCATCAGATAGATGGCCTATACATACAGAGACAGAGGGTGCTGTTTCACTGACCAGACAGCATCAGATAGATGGCCTATACACACAGAGACAGAGGGTGCTGTTTCACTGACCAGACAGCATCAGATAGATGGCCTATACACACAGAGACAGCATCAGATAGATGGCCTACACATACAGAGACAGAGGGGTGCTGTTTCACTGACCAGACAGCATCAGATAGATGGCCTATACATACAGAGAGGATGCTGTTTCACTGACCAGACAGCATCAGATAGATGGCCTTTACATACAGAGACAGAGGGGTGCTGTTTCACTGACCAGACAGCATCAGATAGATGGCCTATACATACAGAGACAGCATCAGATAGATGGCCTATACATACAGAGACAGCATCAGATAGATGGCCTATACATACAGAGACAGAGGGGTGCTGTTTCACTGACCAGACAGCATCAGATAGATGGCCTATACATACAGAGACAGAGGGGTGCTGTTTCACTGACCAGACAGCATCAGATAGATGGCCTCTACATACAGAGACAGAGGGGATGCTGTTTCACTGACCAGACAGCATCAGATAGATGGCCTATACATACAGAGACAGAGGGGTGCTGTTTCACTGACCAGACAGCATCAGATAGATGGCCTATACATACAGAGAGGATGCTGTTTCACTGACCAGACAGCATCAGATAGATGGCCTATACATACAGAGACAGCATCAGATAGATGGCCTATACATACAGAGACAGAGGGGAGCTGTTTCACTGACCAGACAGCATCAGATACATGGTCTACACATACTGAGACAGAGAGGTGCTGTTTCACTGTCCAGACAGCATCAGATACATGGTCTACACATACAGAGACAGCATCAGTTTGATGGCCTATACATACAGAGACAGCATCAGATAGATGGCCTATACATACAGAGACAGCATCAGATAGATGGCCTCTACATACAGAGACAGAGGGGTGCTGTTTCACTGACCAGACAGCATCAGATAGATGGCCTATAAATACAGAGACAGCATCAGATAGATGGCCTATACATACAGAGACAGCATCAGATAGATGGCCTATACATACAGAGACAGCATCAGATAGATGGCCTATACATACAGAGACAGCATCAGATAGATGGCCTATACATACAGAGACAGAGGGGTGCTGTTTCACTGACCAGACAGCATCAGATAGATGGCCTCTACATACAGAGACAGCATCAGATAGATGGCCTATACATACAGAGACAGAGGGGTGCTGTTTCACTGTCCATACAGCATCAGATAGATGGCCTATACATACAGAGACAGCATCAGATAGATGGCCTATACATACAGAGACAGAGGGGTGCTGTTTCACTGACCAGACAGCATCAGATAGATGGCCTATACATACAGAGACAGCATCAGATAGATGGCCTATACATACAGAGACAGAGGGGAGCTGTTTCACTGACCAGACAGCATCAGATAGATGGCCTATACATACAGAGACAGAGGGGCGCTGTTTCACTGTCCAGACAGCATCAGATAGATGGCCTATACATACAGAGACAGAGGGGTGCTGTTTCACTGACCAGACAGCATCAGATAGATGGCTATACATACAGAGACAGCATCAGATAGATGGCCTATACATACAGAGACAGAGGGGCGCTGTTTCACTGACCAGACAGCATCAGATAGATGGCCTATACATACAGAGACAGCATCAGATAGATGGCCTATACATACAGAGACAGCATCAGATAGATGGCCTATACATACAGAGACAGAGGGGCGCTGTTTCACTGACCAGACAGCATCAGATAGATGGCCTATACATACAGAGACAGCATCAGATAGATGGCCTCTACATACAGAGACAGAGGGGTGCTGTTTCACTGACCAGACAGCATCAGATAGATGGCCTATACATACAGAGACAGAGGGGCGCTGTTTCACTGACCAGACAGCATCAGATAGATGGCTATACATACAGAGACAGCATCAGATAGATGGCCTATACATACAGAGACAGCATCAGATAGATGGCCTATACATACAGAGACAGAGGGGAGCTGTTTCACTGACCAGACAGCATCAGATAGATGGCCTCTACATACAGAGACAGCATCAGATAGATGGCCTATACATACAGAGACAGCATCAGATAGATGGCCTCTACATACAGAGACAGAGAGGTGCTGTTTCACTGACCAGACAGCATCAGATAGATGGCCTACACATACAGAGACAGCATCAGATAGATGGCCTCTACATACAGAGACAGAGGGGTGCTGTTTCACTGACCAGACAGCATCAGATAGATGGCCTATACATACAGAGACAGCATCAGATAGATGGCCTATACATACAGAGACAGAGGGGTGCTGTTTCACTGACCAGACAGCATCAGATAGATGGCCTTTACATACAGAGGGGTGCTGTTTCACTGACCAGACAGCATCAGATAGATGGCCTATACACACAGAGACAGAGGGGTGCTGTTTCACTGACCAGACAGCATCAGATAGATGGCCTTTACATACAGAGAGGATGCTGTTTCACTGACCAGACAGCATCAGATAGATGGCCTATACACACAGAGACAGAGGGTGCTGTTTCACTGACCAGACAGCATCAGATAGATGGCCTATACATACAGAGACAGCATCAGATAGATGGCCTATACATACAGAGACAGAGGGTGCTGTTTCACTGACCAGACAGCATCAGATAGATGGCCTATACATACAGAGACAGCATCAGATAGATGGCCTTTACATACAGAGACAGCATCAGATAGATGGCCTATACATACAGAGACAGAGGGGTGCTGTTTCACTGACCAGACAGCATCAGATAGATGCCCTACACATACAGAGACAGCATCAGATAGATGGCCTATACATACAGAGACAGAGGGTGCTGTTTCACTGACCAGACAGCATCAGATAGATGGCCTATACACACAGAGACAGAGGGTGCTGTTTCACTGACCAGACAGCATCAGATAGATGGCCTATACACACAGAGACAGCATCAGATAGATGGCCTACACATACAGAGACAGAGGGGTGCTGTTTCACTGACCAGACAGCATCAGATAGATGGCCTATACATACAGAGAGGATGCTGTTTCACTGACCAGACAGCATCAGATAGATGGCCTTTACATACAGAGACAGAGGGGTGCTGTTTCACTGACCAGACAGCATCAGATAGATGGCCTATACATACAGAGACAGCATCAGATAGATGGCCTATACATACAGAGACAGCATCAGATAGATGGCCTATACATACAGAGACAGCATCAGATAGATGCCCTATACATACAGAGACAGCATCAGATAGATGGCCTCTACATACAGAGACAGAGGGGTGCTGTTTCACTGACCAGACAGCATCAGATAGATGGCCTCTACATACAGAGACAGCATCAGATAGATGGCCTATACATACAGAGACAGAGGGGTGCTGTTTCACTGACCAGACAGCATCAGATAGATGGCCTCTACATACAGAGACAGCATCAGATAGATGGCCTATACATACAGAGACAGAGGGGTGCTGTTTCACTGACCAGACAGCATCAGATAGATGGCCTCTACATACAGAGACAGCATCAGATAGATGGCCTATACATACAGAGACAGAGGGGTGCTGTTTCACTGACCAGACAGCATCAGATAGATGGCCTATACATACAGAGACAGCATCAGATAGATGGCCTCTACATACAGAGACAGAGGGGTGCTGTTTCACTGACCAGACAGCATCAGATAGATGGCCTATACATACAGAGAGGATGCTGTTTCACTGACCAGACAGCATCAGATAGATGGCCTATACATACAGAGACAGCATCAGATAGATGGCCTCTACATACAGAGACAGAGGGGTGCTGTTTCACTGACCAGACAGCATCAGATAGATGGCCTATACATACAGAGACAGCATCAGATAGATGGCCTATACATACAGAGACAGCATCAGATAGATGGCCTATACATACAGAGACAGAGGGGTGCTGTTTCACTGACCAGACAGCATCAGATAGATGGCCTATACATACAGAGACAGAGGGGTGCTGTTTCACTGACCAGACAGCATCAGATAGATGGCCTATACATACAGAGAGGATGCTGTTTCACTGACCAGACAGCATCAGATAGATGGCCTATACATACAGAGACAGAGGGGTGCTGTTTCACTGACCAGACAGCATCAGATAGATGGCTATACATACAGAGACAGCATCAGATAGATGGCCTATACACACAGAGACAGCATCAGATAGATGGCCTATACATACAGAGACAGATGGGTGCTGTTTCACTGACCAGACAGCATCAGATAGATGGCCTATACATACAGAGAGGATGCTGTTTCACTGACCAGACAGCATCAGATAGATGGCTATACATACAGAGACAGCATCAGATAGATGGCCTATACATACAGAGACAGCATCAGATAGATGGCCTATACATACAGAGACAGAGGGGTGCTGTTTCACTGACCAGACAGCATCAGATAGATGGCCTATACATACAGAGACAGCATCAGATAGATGGCCTATACATACAGAGACAGCATCAGATAGATGGCCTATACATACAGAGACAGAGGGGTGCTGTTTCACTGACCAGACAGCATCAGATAGATGGCCTATACATACAGAGACAGCATCAGATAGATGGCCTATACATAGAGACAGAGGGGTGCTGTTTCACTGACCAGACAGCATCAGATAGATGGCCTATACATACAGAGAGGATGCTGTTTCACTGACCAGACAGCATCAGATAGATGGCCTATACATACAGAGACAGAGGGGTGCTGTTTCACTGACCAGACAGCATCAGATAGATGGCCTCTACATACAGAGACAGCATCAGATAGATGGCCTCTACATACAGAGGGGTGCTGTTTCACTGACCAGACAGCATCAGATAGATGGCCTATACATACAGAGAGGGTGCTGTTTCACTGACCAGACAGCATCAGATAGATGGCCTATACATACAGAGACAGCATCAGATAGATGGCCTACACATACAGAGACAGAGGGGTGCTGTTTCACTGACCAGACAGCATCAGATAGATGGCCTATACATACAGAGACAGCATCAGATAGATGGCCTATACATACAGAGACAGAGGGGTGCTGTTTCACTGTCCATAAAGCATCAGATAGATGGCCTATACATACAGAGACAGAGGGGTGCTGTTTCACTGTCCAGACAGCATCAGATAGATGGCCTATACATACAGAGACAGCATCAGATAGATGGCCTCTACATACAGAGACAGAGGGGCGCTGTTTCACTGACCAGACAGCATCAGATAGATGGCCTATACATACAGAGACAGCATCAGATAGATGGCCTATACATACAGAGACAGCATCAGATAGATGGCCTATACATACAGAGACAGAGGGGTGCTGTTTCACTGACCAGACAGCATCAGATAGATGGCCTCTACATACAGAGACAGCATCAGATAGATGGCCTATACATACAGAGACAGCATCAGATAGATGGCCTATACATACAGAGACAGCATCAGATAGATGGCCTCTACATACAGAGACAGAGGGGTGCTGTTTCACTGACCAGACAGCATCAGATAGATGGCCTATACATACAGAGACAGCATCAGATAGATGGCCTATACATACAGAGACAGCATCAGATAGATGGCCTATACATACAGAGACAGAGGGGTGCTGTTTCACTGACCAGACAGCATCAGATAGATGGCCTATACATACAGAGACAGCATCAGATAGATGGCCTATACATACAGAGACAGAGGGGTGCTGTTTCACTGACCAGACAGCATCAGATAGATGGCCTATACATACAGAGACAGCATCAGATAGATGGCCTATACATACAGAGACAGCATCAGATAGATGGCCTACACATACAGAGACAGCATCAGATAGATGGCCTACACATACAGAGACAGCATCAGATAGATGGCCTATACATACAGAGACAGAGGGGTGCTGTTTCACTGACCAGACAGCATCAGATAGATGGCCTATACATACAGAGACAGCATCAGATAGATGGCCTATACATACAGAGACAGCATCAGATAGATGGCCTATACATACAGAGACAGAGGGGTGCTGTTTCACTGACCAGACAGCATCAGATAGATGGCCTCTACATACAGAGACAGCATCAGATAGATGGCCTATACATACAGAGACAGAGGGGTGCTGTTTCACTGACCAGACAGCATCAGATAGATGGCCTATACATACAGAGACAGCATCAGATAGATGGCCTATACATACAGAGACAGAGGGGTGCTGTTTCACTGACCAGACAGCATCAGATAGATGGCCTATACATACAGAGACAGCATCAGATAGATGGCCTATACATACAGAGACAGAGGGGTGCTGTTTCACTGACCAGACAGCATCAGATAGATGGCCTATACATACAGAGACAGCATCAGATAGATGGCCTATACATACAGAGACAGAGAGGTGCAGTTTCACTGTCCAGACAGCATCAGATAGATGGCCTATACATACAGAGACAGCATCAGATAGATGGCCTATACATACAGAGACAGAGGGATGCTGTTTCACCGACCAGACAGCATCAGATAGATGGCCTATACATACAGAGACAGCATCAGATAGATGGCCTATACACACAGAGACAGAGGGGTGCTGTTTCACTGACCAGACAGCATCAGATAGATGGCCTATACATACAGAGACAGCATCAGATAGATGGCCTATACATACAGAGACAGCATCAGATAGATGGCCTATACATACAGAGACAGAGGGGTGCTGTTTCACTGACCAGACAGCATCAGATAGATGGCCTATACATACAGAGACAGCATCAGATAGATGGCCTATACATACAGAGACAGAGGGGCGCTGTTTCACTGACCAGACAGCATCAGATAGATGGCCTATACATACAGAGACAGCATCAGATAGATGGCCTCTACATACAGAGACAGAGAGGTGCTGTTTCACTGACCAGACAGCATCAGATAGATGGCCTACACATACAGAGACAGCATCAGATAGATGGCCTATACATACAGAGACAGCATCAGATAGATGGCCTCTACATACAGAGACAGAGAGGTGCTGTTTCACTGACCAGACAGCATCAGATAGATGGCCTCTACATACAGAGACAGCATCAGATAGATGGCCTATACATACAGAGACAGCATCAGATAGATGGCCTCTACATACAGAGACAGAGAGGTGCTGTTTCACTGACCAGACAGCATCAGATAGATGGCCTACACATACAGAGACAGCATCAGATAGATGGCCTCTACATACAGAGACAGAGGGGTGCTGTTTCACTGACCAGATAGCATCAGATAGATGGCCTATACACACAGAGACAGAGGGGTGCTGTTTCACTGACCAGACAGCATCAGATAGATGGCCTTTACATACAGAGAGGATGCTGTTTCACTGACCAGACAGCATCAGATAGATGGCCTATACACACAGAGACAGAGGGTGCTGTTTCACTGACCAGACAGCATCAGATAGATGGCCTATACATACAGAGACAGCATCAGATAGATGGCCTATACATACAGAGACAGAGGGTGCTGTTTCACTGACCAGACAGCATCAGATAGATGGCCTATACATACAGAGACAGCATCAGATAGATGGCCTTTACATACAGAGACAGCATCAGATAGATGGCCTATACATACAGAGACAGCATCAGATAGATGGCCTATACATACAGAGACAGAGGGTGCTGTTTCACTGACCAGACAGCATCAGATAGATGCCCTACACATACAGAGACAGCATCAGATAGATGGCCTATACATACAGAGACAGAGGGTGCTGTTTCACTGACCAGACAGCATCAGATAGATGGCCTATACACACAGAGACAGAGGGTGCTGTTTCACTGACCAGACAGCATCAGATAGATGGCCTATACACACAGAGACAGCATCAGATAGATGGCCTACACATACAGAGACAGAGGGGTGCTGTTTCACTGACCAGACAGCATCAGATAGATGGCCTATACATACAGAGAGGATGCTGTTTCACTGACCAGACAGCATCAGATAGATGGCCTTTACATACAGAGACAGAGGGGTGCTGTTTCACTGACCAGACAGCATCAGATAGATGGCCTATACATACAGAGACAGCATCAGATAGATGGCCTATACATACAGAGACAGCATCAGATAGATGGCCTATACATACAGAGACAGCATCAGATAGATGGCCTATACATACAGAGACAGCATCAGATAGATGCCCTACACATACAGAGACAGAGGGGTGCTGTTTCACTGACCAGACAGCATCAGATAGATGGCCTACACATACAGAGACAGAGGGGTGCTGTTTCACTGACCAGACAGCATCAGATAGATGGCCTCTACATACAGAGACAGCATCAGATAGATGGCCTATACACACAGAGACAGCATCAGATAGATGGCCTATACATACAGAGACAGCATCAGATAGATGGCCTATACATACAGAGACAGAGGGGTGCTGTTTCACTGACCAGACAGCATCAGATAGATGGCCTATACATACAGAGACAGCATCAGATAGATGGCCTCTACATACAGAGACAGAGGGGTGCTGTTTCACTGACCAGACAGCATCAGATAGATGGCCTCTACATACAGAGACAGAGGGGTGCTGTTTCACTGACCAGACAGCATCAGATAGATGGCCTATACATACAGAGAGGATGCTGTTTCACTGACCAGACAGCATCAGATAGATGGCCTATACATACAGAGACAGCATCAGATAGATGGCCTCTACATACAGAGACAGAGGGGTGCTGTTTCACTGACCAGACAGCATCAGATAGATGGCCTATACATACAGAGACAGCATCAGATAGATGGCCTATACATACAGAGACAGCATCAGATAGATGGCCTATACATACAGAGACAGAGGGGTGCTGTTTCACTGACCAGACAGCATCAGATAGATGCCCTACACATACAGAGACAGCATCAGATAGATGGCCTATACACACAGAGACAGCATCAGATAGATGGCCTCTACATACAGAGACAGAGGGGTGCTGTTTCACTGACCAGACAGCATCAGATAGATGGCCTATACATACAGAGACAGAGGGGTGCTGTTTCACTGACCAGACAGCATCAGATAGATGGCCTATACATACAGAGAGGATGCTGTTTCACTGACCAGACAGCATCAGATAGATGGCCTATACATACAGAGACAGAGGGGTGCTGTTTCACTGACCAGACAGCATCAGATAGATGCCCTATACATACAGAGACAGCATCAGATAGATGGCCTATACATACAGAGACAGCATCAGATAGATGGCCTATACATACAGAGACAGAGGGGTGCTGTTTCACTGACCAGACAGCATCAGATAGATGGCTATACATACAGAGACAGCATCAGATAGATGGCCTATACATACAGAGACAGCATCAGATAGATGGCCTATACATACAGAGACAGATGGGTGCTGTTTCACTGACCAGACAGCATCAGATAGATGGCCTATACATACAGAGAGGATGCTGTTTCACTGACCAGACAGCATCAGATAGATGGCTATACATACAGAGACAGCATCAGATAGATGGCCTATACATACAGAGACAGCATCAGATAGATGGCCTATACATACAGAGACAGAGGGGTGCTGTTTCACTGACCAGACAGCATCAGATAGATGGCTATACATACAGAGACAGCATCAGATAGATGGCCTATACATACAGAGACAGCATCAGATAGATGGCCTATACATACAGAGACAGAGGGGTGCTGTTTCACTGACCAGACATTATCAGATACATGGCCTATACATACAGAGACAGCATCAGATAGATGGCCTATACATACAGAGACAGAGGGGTGCTGTTTCACTGACCAGACAGCATCAGATAGATGGCCTATACATACAGAGAGGATGCTGTTTCACTGACCAGACAGCATCAGATAGATGGCCTATACATACAGAGACAGAGGGGTGCTGTTTCACTGACCAGACAGCATCAGATAGATGGCCTATACATACAGAGAGGATGCTGTTTCACTGACCAGACAGCATCAGATAGATGGCCTCTACATACAGAGACAGAGGGGTGCTGTTTCACTGACCAGACAGCATCAGATAGATGGCCTATACATACAGAGACAGCATCAGATAGATGGCCTATACATACAGAGACAGAGGGGAGCTGTTTCACTGACCAGACAGCATCAGATAGATGGCCTATACATACAGAGACAGAGGGGAGCTGTTTCACTGACCAGACAGCATCAGATAGATGGCCTATACATACAGAGACAGAGGGGAGCTGTTTCACTGACCAGACAGCATCAGATAGATGGCCTATACATACAGAGACAGAGGGGTGCTGTTTCACTGTCCATACAGCATCAGATAGATGGCCTATACATACAGAGACAGCATCAGATAGATGGCCTATACATACAGAGAGGGTGCTGTTTCACTGACCAGACAGCATCAGATAGATGGCCTCTACATACAGAGACAGAGGGGTGCTGTTTCACTGACCAGACAGCATCAGATAGATGGCCTATACATACAGAGACAGCATCAGATAGATGGCCTATACATACAGAGACAGCATCAGATAGATGGCCTATACATACAGAGACAGAGGGGTGCTGTTTCACTGACCAGACAGCATCAGATAGATGGCCTATACACACAGAGACAGCATCAGATAGATGGCCTATACATACAGAGACAGAGGGGAGCTGTTTCACTGACCAGACAGCATCAGATAGATGGCCTATACATACAGAGACAGCATCAGATAGATGGCCTATACATACAGAGACAGCATCAGATAGATGGCCTATACATACAGAGACAGAGGGGTGCTGTTTCACTGACCAGACAGCATCAGATAGATGGCCTATACATACAGAGACAGAGGGTGCTGTTTCACTGACCAGACAGCATCAGATAGATGGCCTATACACACAGAGACAGCATCAGATAGATGGCCTACACATACAGAGACAGAGGGGTGCTGTTTCACTGACCAGACAGCATCAGATAGATGGCCTATACATACAGAGAGGATGCTGTTTCACTGACCAGACAGCATCAGATAGATGGCCTTTACATACAGAGACAGAGGGGTGCTGTTTCACTGACCAGACAGCATCAGATAGATGGCCTATACATACAGAGACAGCATCAGATAGATGGCCTATACATACAGAGACAGCATCAGATAGATGGCCTATACATACAGAGACAGCATCAGATAGATGGCCTATACATACAGAGACAGCATCAGATAGATGCCCTACACATACAGAGACAGAGGGGTGCTGTTTCACTGACCAGACAGCATCAGATAGATGGCCTACACATACAGAGACAGAGGGGTGCTGTTTCACTGACCAGACAGCATCAGATAGATGGCCTCTACATACAGAGACAGCATCAGATAGATGGCCTATACACACAGAGACAGCATCAGATAGATGGCCTATACATACAGAGACAGCATCAGATAGATGGCCTATACATACAGAGACAGAGGGGTGCTGTTTCACTGACCAGACAGCATCAGATAGATGGCCTATACATACAGAGACAGCATCAGATAGATGGCCTCTACATACAGAGACAGAGGGGTGCTGTTTCACTGACCAGACAGCATCAGATAGATGGCCTCTACATACAGAGACAGAGGGGTGCTGTTTCACTGACCAGACAGCATCAGATAGATGGCCTATACATACAGAGAGGATGCTGTTTCACTGACCAGACAGCATCAGATAGATGGCCTATACATACAGAGACAGCATCAGATAGATGGCCTCTACATACAGAGACAGAGGGGTGCTGTTTCACTGACCAGACAGCATCAGATAGATGGCCTATACATACAGAGACAGCATCAGATAGATGGCCTATACATACAGAGACAGCATCAGATAGATGGCCTATACATACAGAGACAGAGGGGTGCTGTTTCACTGACCAGACAGCATCAGATAGATGCCCTACACATACAGAGACAGCATCAGATAGATGGCCTATACACACAGAGACAGCATCAGATAGATGGCCTCTACATACAGAGACAGAGGGGTGCTGTTTCACTGACCAGACAGCATCAGATAGATGGCCTATACATACAGAGACAGAGGGGTGCTGTTTCACTGACCAGACAGCATCAGATAGATGGCCTATACATACAGAGAGGATGCTGTTTCACTGACCAGACAGCATCAGATAGATGGCCTATACATACAGAGACAGAGGGGTGCTGTTTCACTGACCAGACAGCATCAGATAGATGCCCTATACATACAGAGACAGCATCAGATAGATGGCCTATACATACAGAGACAGCATCAGATAGATGGCCTATACATACAGAGACAGAGGGGTGCTGTTTCACTGACCAGACAGCATCAGATAGATGGCTATACATACAGAGACAGCATCAGATAGATGGCCTATACATACAGAGACAGCATCAGATAGATGGCCTATACATACAGAGACAGATGGGTGCTGTTTCACTGACCAGACAGCATCAGATAGATGGCCTATACATACAGAGAGGATGCTGTTTCACTGACCAGACAGCATCAGATAGATGGCTATACATACAGAGACAGCATCAGATAGATGGCCTATACATACAGAGACAGCATCAGATAGATGGCCTATACATACAGAGACAGAGGGGTGCTGTTTCACTGACCAGACAGCATCAGATAGATGGCTATACATACAGAGACAGCATCAGATAGATGGCCTATACATACAGAGACAGCATCAGATAGATGGCCTATACATACAGAGACAGAGGGGTGCTGTTTCACTGACCAGACAGCATCAGATACATGGCCTATACATACAGAGACAGCATCAGATAGATGGCCTATACATACAGAGACAGAGGGGTGCTGTTTCACTGACCAGACAGCATCAGATAGATGGCCTATACATACAGAGAGGATGCTGTTTCACTGACCAGACAGCATCAGATAGATGGCCTATACATACAGAGACAGAGGGGTGCTGTTTCACTGACCAGACAGCATCAGATAGATGGCCTATACATACAGAGAGGATGCTGTTTCACTGACCAGACAGCATCAGATAGATGGCCTCTACATACAGAGACAGAGGGGTGCTGTTTCACTGACCAGACAGCATCAGATAGATGGCCTATACATACAGAGACAGCATCAGATAGATGGCCTATACATACAGAGACAGAGGGGAGCTGTTTCACTGACCAGACAGCATCAGATAGATGGCCTATACATACAGAGACAGAGGGGAGCTGTTTCACTGACCAGACAGCATCAGATAGATGGCCTATACATACAGAGACAGAGGGGAGCTGTTTCACTGACCAGACAGCATCAGATAGATGGCCTATACATACAGAGACAGAGGGGTGCTGTTTCACTGTCCATACAGCATCAGATAGATGGCCTATACATACAGAGACAGCATCAGATAGATGGCCTATACATACAGAGAGGGTGCTGTTTCACTGACCAGACAGCATCAGATAGATGGCCTCTACATACAGAGACAGAGGGGTGCTGTTTCACTGACCAGACAGCATCAGATAGATGGCCTATACATACAGAGACAGCATCAGATAGATGGCCTATACATACAGAGACAGCATCAGATAGATGGCCTATACATACAGAGACAGAGGGGTGCTGTTTCACTGACCAGACAGCATCAGATAGATGGCCTATACACACAGAGACAGCATCAGATAGATGGCCTATACATACAGAGACAGAGGGGAGCTGTTTCACTGACCAGACAGCATCAGATAGATGGCCTATACATACAGAGACAGCATCAGATAGATGGCCTATACATACAGAGACAGCATCAGATAGATGGCCTATACATACAGAGACAGAGGGGTGCTGTTTCACTGACCAGACAGCATCAGATAGATGGCCTATACATACAGAGACAGAGGGGATGCTGTTTCACTGACCAGACAGCATCAGATAGATGGCCTATACATACAGAGACAGCATCAGATAGATGGCCTATACATACAGAGACAGAGGGGAGCTGTTTCACTGACCAGACAGCATCAGATAGATGGCCTATACATACAGAGACAGCATCAGATAGATGGCCTATACACACAGAGACAGAGGGGTGCTGTTTCACTGACCAGACAGCATCAGATAGATGGCCTATACATACAGAGACAGCATCAGATAGATGGCCTATACATACAGAGACAGCATCAGATAGATGGCCTATACATACAGAGACAGCATCAGATAGATGGCCTATACATACAGAGACAGATGGGTGCTGTTTCACTGACCAGACAGCATCAGATAGATGGCCTATACATACAGAGAGGATGCTGTTTCACTGACCAGACAGCATCAGATAGATGGCTATACATACAGAGACAGCATCAGATAGATGGCCTATACATACAGAGACAGCATCAGATAGATGGCCTATACATACAGAGACAGAGGGGTGCTGTTTCACTGACCAGACAGCATCAGATAGATGGCTATACATACAGAGACAGCATCAGATAGATGGCCTATACATACAGAGACAGAGGGGTGCTGTTTCACTGACCAGACAGCATCAGATAGATGGCCTATACATACAGAGAGGATGCTGTTTCACTGACCAGACAGCATCAGATAGATGGCCTATACATACAGAGACAGAGGGGTGCTGTTTCACTGACCAGACAGCATCAGATAGATGGCCTCTACATACAGAGACAGCATCAGATAGATGGCCTCTACATACAGAGGGGTGCTGTTTCACTGACCAGACAGCATCAGATAGATGGCCTATACATACAGAGAGGATGCTGTTTCACTGACCAGACAGCATCAGATAGATGGCCTCTACATACAGAGACAGAGGGGTGCTGTTTCACTGACCAGACAGCATCAGATAGATGGCCTATACATACAGAGACAGCATCAGATAGATGGCCTATACATACAGAGACAGAGGGGAGCTGTTTCACTGACCAGACAGCATCAGATAGATGGCCTATACATACAGAGACAGAGGGGAGCTGTTTCACTGACCAGACAGCATCAGATAGATGGCCTATACATACAGAGACAGAGGGGAGCTGTTTCACTGACCAGACAGCATCAGATAGATGGCCTATACATACAGAGACAGAGGGGTGCTGTTTCACTGTCCATACAGCATCAGATAGATGGCCTATACATACAGAGACAGCATCAGATAGATGGCCTATACATACAGAGAGGGTGCTGTTTCACTGACCAGACAGCATCAGATAGATGGCCTCTACATACAGAGACAGAGGGGTGCTGTTTCACTGACCAGACAGCATCAGATAGATGGCCTATACATACAGAGACAGCATCAGATAGATGGCCTATACATACAGAGACAGCATCAGATAGATGGCCTATACATACAGAGACAGAGGGGTGCTGTTTCACTGACCAGACAGCATCAGATAGATGGCCTATACATACAGAGACAGCATCAGATAGATGGCCTATACATACAGAGACAGAGGGGAGCTGTTTCACTGACCAGACAGCATCAGATAGATGGCCTATACATACAGAGACAGCATCAGATAGATGGCCTATACATACAGAGACAGAGGGGAGCTGTTTCACTGACCAGACAGCATCAGATAGATGGCCTCTACATACAGAGACAGAGGGGTGCTGTTTCACTGACCAGACAGCATCAGATAGATGGCCTATACATACAGAGACAGAGGGGATGCTGTTTCACTGACCAGACAGCATCAGATAGATGGCCTATACATACAGAGACAGCATCAGATAGATGGCCTATACATACAGAGACAGAGGGGAGCTGTTTCACTGACCAGACAGCATCAGATAGATGGCCTATACATACAGAGACAGCATCAGATAGATGGCCTATACACACAGAGACAGAGGGGTGCTGTTTCACTGACCAGACAGCATCAGATAGATGGCCTATACATACAGAGACAGCATCAGATAGATGGCCTATACATACAGAGACAGCATCAGATAGATGGCCTATACATACAGAGACAGCATCAGATAGATGGCCTATACATACAGAGACAGAGGGGCGCTGTTTTCTTTGGAGGGATACGTTCAGCCTCTTGCCAATTAAAGGAAAATTATGAAACACATAGAGAATAAATATACATTATTTAATATTTTTATTTTCTTGGTACATCTTTTGGGGCTTCCCTTGGCATACATGAATACACACCGGGAGAGATAGTGCACACCATAATAAACAGTTGCTAAAACTTTCGCAATGAAAACAAGAGTTTATATTGGACAAATTCAGGTAGGTCCCACCTGTTCTGTTTCGGTTTGGTAATGGTTACGCAGCAGGCGTAAAATAAGTTTCCTAGTGAATTCACCCGTATTTTAAACGTCGGCCAACATTGACCTGTTTGCGCCACTGCCCTTTAATCCACTGCGCGCTCCTATTCATAGCGCGCTCCCGTATTCGACGAGGAAGTCCCGTCGTTTGTTCAGAAGTACCGCTACGCGAAAGGAGATTGCAGATGTGTCGTGTTTCTCCCTTCAACAAACCTATCGCGCAACCTTGACGTGCATGGGACAAGAGACGTTTGAGAAGGTTTTCAGCAACGGAGATGAAGGTAAATTCTGTGATGTCTTATTTTACAGGTCGCGTTTCTGATTGTAAAGTTACCTGTCTGGAGTTGCCCTCCACGAGGCTGTCCAGTACAGGTGTGAACTTGGTGACGTTGTCGACTTCAACAATGTGCTGTGAAAGTTGTCAGAACTACTGTCCTTTTATACCATGTAGCCTACATTTCATTTAAATGCCGAAGTAATGTTTGGAATTTAGGAATGTGATTGGGAAGATTTCGAAACGGGTATCCTCCCTAAAACAGGTTTATCAATTCTAAAGTGCATAATGACAAAAGACCAGCGTGGCTGTTTAAACAAAGTGTCAACATATTGGTCTGTATGGAAAACACTTCAACAGACCAAACAAGCACACCTGCCATAAAATCATGTCATGTAAAATCTCATACGGCACCTGGCATCTGTCATAAAATCATATAATGTATCGTGTTCCTTTTTATAGGTATCTGGTAACTTTCCCCTGATGTTATGGGAAGTGCTCTAAAACACAATGTTAAGCAATCAACATGCAAGCAAACACACTTTCATCTTCTACGATACAAATCTGTTGTAAAAAATAATTTATTCAAAACATTTTATAATATGTTTAAGACTGTGGATGTTCTATTAGGGCTACGTGAAGGCAGAAAGGTGCTATATATTAGATGAAAGTTAACTGCTAACTTTCCCATGATGCTCTCTGTCCTGTTTCCTAAACACTGAGACCAGCAGGCAGCAGCTAGCTCTGTCTATACACTCAACAGGAAAACACATTGATCAAGAAATGCCTCTTTGACAGGACACGTTTGGACTGTTGCTCAACATCTGTAGTGTCAACGGCAACGGAACAGGCTTAAACACATCTAACATCTATTCCACAATTCTTAACATCTTATTCAATCAATCACATTTCATTTATAAAGCACTTCATTATGTTTAAAAAAATTATGCAGTTCAAAGTGCTTATTACCATCTAATGTTGTAGTAGTGTTAGTCACATTCAGTGTTATTACCATCTAATGATGTAGTAGTGTTATTACCATCTAATGATGTAGTAGTGTTATTACCATCTAATGATGTAGTAGTGTTATTACCATCTAATGATGTAGTAGTGTTATTACCATCTAATGATGTAGTAGTGTTATTACCATCTAATGCTGTAGTAGTGTTATTACCATCTAATGCTGTAGTAGTGTTATTACCATCTAATGATGTAGTAGTGTTAGTCACATTCAGTGTTATTACCATCTAATGTTGTAGTAGTGTTATTACCATCTAATGATGTAGTAGTGTTATTACCATCTAATGTTGTAGTAGTATTATTACCATCTAATGATGTAGTAGTGTTAGTCACATTCAGTGTTATTACCATCTAATGCTGTAGTAGTGTTATTACCATCTAATACTGTAGTAGTGTTATTACCATCTAATGATGTAGTAGTGTTATTACCATCTAATGATGTAGTAGTGTTATTACCATCTAATGATGTAGTAGTGTTATTACCATCTAATGATGTAGTAGTGTTATTACCATCTAATGCTGTAGTAGTGTTATTACCATCTAATGCTGTAGTAGTGTTATTACCATCTAATGCTGTAGTAGTGTTATTACCATCTAATGATGTAGTAGTGTTATTACCATCTAATGCTGTAGTAGTGTTATTACCATCTAATGATGTAGTAGTGTTATTACCATCTAATGATGTAGTAGTGTTATTACCATCTAATGCTGTAGTAGTGTTATTACCATCTAATGCTGTAGTAGTGTTATTACCATCTAATGATGTAGTAGTGTTATTACCATCTAATGCTGTAGTAGTGTTATTACCATCTAATGCTGTAGTAGTGTTATTACCATCTAATGCTGTAGTAGTGTTATTACCATCTAATGCTGTAGTAGTGTTATTACCATCTAATGCTGTAGTAGTGTTATTACCATCTAATGATGTAGTAGTGTTATTACCATCTAATGATGTAGTAGTGTTATTACCATCTAATGATGTAGTAGTGTTATTACCATCTAATGATGTAGTAGTGTTATTACCATCTAATGATGTAGTAGTGTTATTACCATCTAATGATGTAGTAGTGTTAGTCACATTCAGTATTATTACCATCTAATGATGTAGTAGTGTTATTACCATCCAATGCTGTAGTAGTGTTATTACCATCTAATGCTGTAGTAGTGTTAGTCACATTCAGTGTTATTACCATCTAATGTTGTAGTAGTATTATTACCATCTAATGATGTAGTAGTGTTAGTCACATTCAGTGTTATTACCATCTAATGCTGTAGTAGTGTTATTACCATCTAATACTGTAGTAGTGTTATTACCATCTAATGATGTAGTAGTGTTATTACCATCTAATGATGTAGTAGTGTTATTACCATCTAATGATGTAGTAGTGTTATTACCATCTAATGATGTAGTAGTGTTATTACCATCTAATGCTGTAGTAGTGTTATTACCATCTAATGCTGTAGTAGTGTTATTACCATCTAATGCTGTAGTAGTGTTATTACCATCTAATGCTGTAGTAGTGTTATTACCATCTAATGATGTAGTAGTGTTATTACCATCTAATGATGTAGTAGTGTTATCACCATCTAATGCTGTAGTAGTGTTATTACCATCTAATGATGTAGTAGTGTTATTACCATCTAATGATGTAGTAGTGTTATTACCATCTAATGCTGTAGTAGTGTTATTACCATCTAATGATGTAGTAGTGTTATTACCATCTAATGCTGTAGTAGTGTTATTACCATCTAATGCTGTAGTAGTGTTATTACCATCTAATGCTGTAGTAGTGTTATTACCATCTAATGCTGTAGTAGTGTTATTACCATCTAATGCTGTAGTAGTGTTATTACCATCTAATGATGTAGTAGTGTTATTACCATCTAATGATGTAGTAGTGTTATTACCATCTAATGATGTAGTAGTGTTAGTCACATTCAGTATTATTACCATCTAATGATGTAGTAGTGTTATTACCATCTAATGATGTAGTAGTGTTATTACCATCTAATGATGTAGTAGTGTTATTACCATCTAATGATGTAGTAGTGTTAGTCACATTCAGTATTATTACCATCTAATGCTGTAGTAGTGTTATTACCATCTAATGATGTAGTAGTGTTATTACCATCTAATGCTGTAGTAGTGTTATTACCATCTAATGCTGTAGTAGTGTTAGTCACATTCAGTGTTATTACCATCTAATGCTGTAGTAGTATTATTACCATCTAATGATGTAGTAGTGTTAGTCACATTCAGTGTTATTACCATCTAATGATGTAGTAGTATTATTACCATCTAATGATGTAGTAGTGTTATTACCATCTAATGCTGTAGTAGTGTTATTACCATCTAATGACGTAGTAGTGTTATTACCATCTAATGATGTAGTAGTGTTATTACCATCTAATGCTGTAGTAGTGTTATTACCATCTAATGCTGTAGTAGTGTTATTACCATCTAATGCTGTAGTAGTGTTATTACCATCTAATGCTGTAGTAGTGTTATTACCATCTAATGCTGTAGTAGTGTTATTACCATCTAATGCTGTAGTAGTGTTATTACCATCTAATGATGTAGTAGTGTTATTACCATCTAATGATGTAGTAGTGTTATTACCATCTAATGATGTAGTAGTGTTATTACCATCTAATGCTGTAGTAGTGTTATTACCATCTAATGCTGTAGTAGTGTTAGTCACATTCAGTGTTATTACCATCTAATGATGTAGTAGTGTTATTACCATCTAATGCTGTAGTAGTGTTATTACCATCTAATGCTGTAGTAGTGTTATTACCATCTAATGATGTAGTAGTGTTATTACCATCTAATGATGTAGTAGTGTTATTACCATCTAATGATGTAGTAGTGTTATTACCATCTAATGTTGTAGTAGTATTATTACCATCTAATGATGTAGTAGTGTTAGTCACATTCAGTGTTATTACCATCTAATGTTGTAGTAGTATTATTACCATCTAATGATGTAGTAGTGTTAGTCACATTCAGTGTTATTACCATCTAATGCTGTAGTAGTGTTATTACCATCTAATACTGTAGTAGTGTTATTACCATCTAATGATGTAGTAGTGTTATTACCATCTAATGATGTAGTAGTGTTATTACCATCTAATGATGTAGTAGTGTTATTACCATCTAATGCTGTAGTAGTGTTATTACCATCTAATGCTGTAGTAGTGTTATTACCATCTAATGCTGTAGTAGTGTTATTACCATCTAATGATGTAGTAGTGTTATTACCATCTAATGATGTAGTAGTGTTATTACCATCTAATGATGTAGTAGTGTTATTACCATCTAATGATGTAGTAGTGTTATTACCATCTAATGCTGTAGTAGTGTTATTACCATCTAATGATGTAGTAGTGTTATTACCATCTAATGATGTAGTAGTGTTATTACCATCTAATGATGTAGTAGTGTTATTACCATCTAATGATGTAGTAGTGTTATTACCATCTAATGCTGTAGTAGTGTTATTACCATCTAATGCTGTAGTAGTGTTATTACCATCTAATGCTGTAGTAGTGTTATTACCATCTAATGCTGTAGTAGTGTTATTACCATCTAATGCTGTAGTAGTGTTATTACCATCTAATGATGTAGTAGTGTTATTACCATCTAATGATGTAGTAGTGTTAGTCACATTCAGTGTTATTACCATCTAATGATGTAGTAGTGTTATTACCATCTAATGATGTAGTAGTGTTATTACCATCTAATGATGTAGTAGTGTTATTACCATCTAATGATGTAGTAGTGTTAGTCACATTCAGTATTATTACCATCTAATGATGTAGTAGTGTTATTACCATCTAATGCTGTAGTAGTGTTATTACCATCTAATGCTGTAGTAGTGTTATTACCATCTAATGATGTAGTAGTGTTAGTCACATTCAGTGTTATTACCATCTAATGTTGTAATAGTATTATTACCATCTAATGATGTAGTAGTGTTAGTCACATTCAGTGTTATTACCATCTAATGCTGTAGTAGTGTTATTACCATCTAATACTGTAGTAGTGTTATTTCCATCTAATGATGTAGTAGTGTTATTACCATCTAATGATGTAGTAGTGTTATTACCATCTAATGATGTAGTAGTGTTATTACCATCTAATGATGTAGTAGTGTTATTACCATCTAATGCTGTAGTAGTGTTATTACCATCTAATGCTGTAGTAGTGTTATTACCATCTAATGATGTAGTAGTGTTATTACCATCTAATGATGTAGTAGTGTTATTACCATCTAATGCTGTAGTAGTGTTATTACCATCTAATGCTGTAGTAGTGTTATTACCATCTAATGCTGTAGTAGTGTTATTACCATCTAATGCTGTAGTAGTGTTATTACCATCTAATGATGTAGTAGTGTTATTACCATCTAATGATGTAGTAGTGTTATTACCATCTAATGATGTAGTAGTGTTAGTCACATTCAGTATTATTACCATCTAATGATGTAGTAGTGTTATTACCATCTAATGATGTAGTAGTGTTATTACCATCTAATGATGTAGTAGTGTTATTACCATCTAATGATGTAGTAGTGTTAGTCACATTCAGTATTATTACCATCTAATGCTGTAGTAGTGTTATTACCATCTAATGATGTAGTAGTGTTATTACCATCTAATGCTGTAGTAGTGTTATTACCATCTAATGATGTAGTAGTATTAGTCACATTCAGTATTATTACCATCTAATGCTGTAGTAGTGTTAGTCACATTCAGTGTTATTACCATCTAATGCTGTAGTAGTGTTATTACCATCTAATGCTGTAGTAGTGTTATTACCATCTAATGATGTAGTAGTATTATTACCATCTAATGCTGTAGTAGTGTTATTACCATCTAATGATGTAGTAGTGTTATTACCATCTAATGATGTAGTAGTGTTATTACCATCTAATGCTGTAGGAGTGTTATTACCATCTAATGCTGTAGTAGTGTTATTACCATCTAATGCTGTAGTAGTGTTATTACCATCTAATGATGTAGTAGTGTTATTACCATCTAATGATGTAGTAGTGTTATTACCATCTAATGCTGTAGTAGTGTTATTACCATCTAATGATGTAGTAGTGTTATTACCATCTAATGATGTAGTAGTGTTATTACCATCTAATGCTGTAGTAGTGTTATTACCATCTAATGATGTAGTAGTGTTATTACCATCTAATGCTGTAGTAGTGTTATTACCATCTAATGCTGTAGTAGTGTTATTACCATCTAATGCTGTAGTAGTGTTATTACCATCTAATGCTGTAGTAGTGTTATTACCATCTAATGCTGTAGTAGTGTTATTACCATCTAATGATGTAGTAGTGTTATTACCATCTAATGATGTAGTAGTGTTAGTCACATTCAGTATTATTACCATCTAATGATGTAGTAGTGTTATTACCATCTAATGATGTAGTAGTGTTATTACCATCTAATGATGTAGTAGTGTTATTACCATCTAATGATGTAGTAGTGTTAGTCACATTCAGTATTATTACCATCTAATGCTGTAGTAGTGTTATTACCATCTAATGATGTAGTAGTGTTATTACCATCTAATGCTGTAGTAGTGTTATTACCATCTAATGATGTAGTAGTGTTATTACCATCTAATGCTGTAGTAGTGTTATTACCATCTAATGATGTAGTAGTATTAGTCACATTCAGTATTATTACCATCTAATGCTGTAGTAGTGTTAGTCACATTCAGTGTTATTACCATCTAATGCTGTAGTAGTGTTATTACCATCTAATGCTGTAGTAGTGTTAGTCACATTCAGTGTTATTACCATCTAATGCTGTAGTAGTATTATTACCATCTAATGATGTAGTAGTGTTAGTCACATTCAGTGTTATTACCATCTAATGATGTAGTAGTATTATTACCATCTAATGCTGTAGTAGTGTTATTACCATCTAATGATGTAGTAGTGTTATTACCATCTAATGATGTAGTAGTGTTATTACCATCTAATGCTGTAGTAGTGTTATTACCATCTAATGCTGTAGTAGTGTTATTACCATCTAATGCTGTAGTAGTGTTATTACCATCTAATGATGTAGTAGTGTTATTACCATCTAATGCTGTAGTAGTGTTATTACCATCTAATGATGTAGTAGTGTTATTACCATCTAATGATGTAGTAGTGTTATTACCATCTAATGCTGTAGTAGTGTTATTACCATCTAATGATGTAGTAGTGTTATTACCATCTAATGATGTAGTAGTGTTATTACCATCTAATGCTGTAGTAGTGTTATTACCATCTAATGCTGTAGTAGTGTTAGTCACATTCAGTGTTATTACCATCTAATGATGTAGTAGTGTTATTACCATCTAATGCTGTAGTAGTGTTATTACCATCTAATGCTGTAGTAGTGTTATTACCATCTAATGATGTAGTAGTGTTATTACCATCTAATGATGTAGTAGTGTTATTACCATCTAATGTTGTAGTAGTATTATTACCATCTAATGATGTAGTAGTGTTAGTCACATTCAGTGTTATTACCATCTAATGTTGTAGTAGTATTATTACCATCTAATGATGTAGTAGTGTTAGTCACATTCAGTGTTATTACCATCTAATGCTGTAGTAGTGTTATTACCATCTAATACTGTAGTAGTGTTATTACCATCTAATGATGTAGTAGTGTTATTACCATCTAATGATGTAGTAGTGTTATTACCATCTAATGATGTAGTAGTGTTATTACCATCTAATGATGTAGTAGTGTTATTACCATCTAATGCTGTAGTAGTGTTATTACCATCTAATGCTGTAGTAGTGTTATTACCATCTAATGCTGTAGTAGTGTTATTACCATCTAATGCTGTAGTAGTGTTATTACCATCTAATGCTGTAGTAGTGTTATTACCATCTAATGCTGTAGTGTTATTACCATCTAATGATGTAGTAGTGTTATTACCATCTAATGATGTAGTAGTGTTATTACCATCTAATGCTGTAGTAGTGTTATTACCATCTAATGCTGTAGTAGTGTTATTACCATCTAATGCTGTAGTAGTGTTATTACCATCTAATGATGTAGTAGTGTTATTACCATCTAATGCTGTAGTAGTGTTATTACCATCTAATGCTGTAGTAGTGTTATTACCATCTAATGATGTAGTAGTGTTAGTCACATTCAGTATTATTACCATCTAATGATGTAGTAGTGTTATTACCATCTAATGATGTAGTAGTGTTATTACCATCTAATGATGTAGTAGTGTTATTACCATCTAATGATGTAGTAGTGTTATTACCATCTAATGCTGTAGTAGTGTTATTACCATCTAATGCTGTAGTAGTGTTATTACCATCTAATGATGTAGTAGTGTTAGTCACATTCAGTATTATTACCATCTAATGATGTAGTAGTGTTATTACCATCTAATGCTGTAGTAGTGTTATTACCATCTAATGCTGTAGTAGTGTTATTACCATCTAATGATGTAGTAGTGTTAGTCACATTCAGTGTTATTACCATCTAATGTTGTAGTAGTATTATTACCATCTAATGATGTAGTAGTGTTAGTCACATTCAGTGTTATTACCATCTAATGCTGTAGTAGTGTTATTACCATCTAATACTGTAGTAGTGTTATTACCATCTAATGATGTAGTAGTGTTATTACCATCTAATGATGTAGTAGTGTTATTACCATCTAATGATGTAGTAGTGTTATTACCATCTAATGATGTAGTAGTGTTATTACCATCTAATGATGTAGTAGTGTTATTACCATCTAATGATGTAGTAGTGTTATTACCATCTAATGCTGTAGTAGTGTTATTACCATCTAATGCTGTAGTAGTGTTATTACCATCTAATGCTGTAGTAGTGTTATTACCATCTAATGCTGTAGTAGTGTTATTACCATCTAATGATGTAGTAGTGTTATTACCATCTAATGATGTAGTAGTGTTATTACCATCTAATGATGTAGTAGTGTACCATCTAATGATGTAGTAGTGTTATTACCATCTAATGCTGTAGTAGTGTTATTACCATCTAATGATGTAGTAGTGTTATTACCATCTAATGCTGTAGTAGTGTTATTACCATCTAATGATGTAGTAGTGTTATTACCATCTAATGCTGTAGTAGTGTTATTACCATCTAATGCTGTAGTAGTGTTATTACCATCTAATGCTGTAGTAGTGTTATTACCATCTAATGCTGTAGTAGTGTTATTACCATCTAATGCTGTAGTAGTGTTATTACCATCTAATGATGTAGTAGTGTTATTACCATCTAATGATGTAGTAGTGTTATTACCATCTAATGATGTAGTAGTGTTATTACCATCTAATGATGTAGTAGTGTTATTACCATCTAATGATGTAGTAGTATTAGTCACATTCAGTATTATTACCATCTAATGCTGTAGTAGTGTTAGTCACATTCAGTGTTATTACCATCTAATGCTGTAGTAGTGTTATTACCATCTAATGCTGTAGTAGTGTTAGTAACATTCAGTGTTATTACCATCTAATGATGTAGTAGTGTTATTACCATCTAATGCTGTAGTAGTGTTATTACCATCTAATGCTGTAGTAGTGTTATTACCATCTAATGATGTAGTAGTGTTATTACCATCTAATGATGTAGTAGTGTTATTACCATCTAATGATGTACTAGTGTTAGTCACATTCAGTGCTATTACCATCTAATGCTGTAGTAGCGTTATTACCATCTAATGATGTAGTAGTATTAGTCACATTCAGTGTTATTACCATCTAATGCTGTAGTAGTGTTATTACCATCTAATGATGTAGTAGTATTAGTCACATTCAGTGTTATTATCATCTAATGATGTAGTAGTGTTAGTCACATTCAGTGTTATTACCATCTAATGATGTAGTAGTGTTATTACCATCTAAGGATGTAGTAGTGTTATTACCATCTAATGATGTAGTAGTATTATTACCATCTAATGATGTAGTAGTGTTATTACCATCTAATGATGTAGTAGTGTTATTACCATCTAAGGATGTAGTAGTGTTATTACCATCTAATGCTGTAGTAGTGTTATTACCATCTAATGATGTAGTAGTGTTATTACCATCTAATGATGTAGTAGTGTTATTACCATCTAAGGATGTAGTAGTGTTATTACCATCTAATGATGTAGTAGTGTTATTACCATCTAATGATGTAGTAGTATTATTACCATCTAATGATGTAGTAGTGTTATTACCATCTAATGATGTAGTAGTGTTATTACCATCTAAGGATGTAGTAGTGTTATTACCATCTAAGGATGTAGTAGTGTTATTACCATCTAATGCTGTAGTAGTGTTATTACCATCTAATGATGTAGTAGTGTTATTACCATCTAATGATGTAGTAGTATTAGTCACATTCAGTGTTATTACCATCTAATGATGTAGTAGTGTTATTACCATCTAATGATGTAGTAGTGTTATTACCATCTAATGATGTAGTAGTGTTATTACCATCTAATGATGTAGTAGTGTTAGTCACATTCAGTGTTATTACCATCTAATGATGTAGTAGTGTTATTACCATCTAATGATGTAATAGTGTTATTACCATCTAATGATGTAGTAGTATTAGTCACATTCAGTGTTATTACCATCTAATGATGTAGTAGTGTTAGTCACATTCAGTGTTATTACCATCTAATGCTGTAGTAGTGTTATTACCATCTAATGATGTAGTAGTGTTATTACCATCTAATGCTGTAGTAGTGTTATTACCATCTAATGATGTAGTAGTGTTATTACCATCTAATGCTGTAGTAGTGTTATTACCATCTAATGATGTAGTAGTGTTATTACCATCTAATGCTGTAGTAGTGTTATTACCATCTAATGATGTAGTAGTGTTATTACCATCTAATGCTGTAGTAGTGTTATTACCATCTAATGCTGTAGTAGTGTTATTACCATCTAATGCTGTAGTAGTGTTATTACCATCTAATGCTGTAGTAGTGTTATTACCATCTAATGCTGTAGTAGTGTTATTACCATCTAATGATGTAGTAGTGTTATTACCATCTAATGATGTAGTAGTGTTATTACCATCTAATGATGTAGTAGTGTTATTACCATCTAATGATGTAGTAGTGTTATTACCATCTAATGATGTAGTAGTGTTAGTCACATTCAGTATTATTACCATCTAATGCTGTAGTAGTGTTATTACCATCTAATGATGTAGTAGTGTTATTACCATCTAATGCTGTAGTAGTGTTATTACCATCTAATGATGTAGTAGTATTAGTCACATTCAGTATTATTACCATCTAATGCTGTAGTAGTGTTAGTCACATTCAGTGTTATTACCATCTAATGCTGTAGTAGTGTTATTACCATCTAATGCTGTAGTAGTGTTATTACCATCTAATGATGTAGTAGTATTAGTCACATTCAGTATTATTACCATCTAATGCTGTAGTAGTGTTAGTCACATTCAGTGTTATTACCATCTAATGCTGTAGTAGTGTTATTACCATCTAATGCTGTAGTAGTATTATTACCATCTAATGATGTAGTAGTGTTAGTCACATTCAGTGTTATTACCATCTAATGATGTAGTAGTATTATTACCATCTAATGCTGTAGTAGTGTTATTACCATCTAATGCTGTAGTAGTGTTATTACCATCTAATGATGTAGTAGTGTTATTACCATCTAATGCTGTAGTAGTGTTATTACCATCTAATGATGTAGTAGTGTTATTACCATCTAATGATGTAGTAGTGTTATTACCATCTAATGCTGTAGTAGTGTTATTACCATCTAATGATGTAGTAGTGTTATTACCATCTAATGATGTAGTAGTGTTATTACCATCTAATGCTGTAGTAGTGTTATTACCATCTAATGCTGTAGTAGTGTTAGTCACATTCAGTGTTATTACCATCTAATGATGTAGTAGTGTTATTACCATCTAAGGATGTAGTAGTGTTATTACCATCTAATGATGTAGTAGTGTTATTACCATCTAATGATGTAGTAGTATTATTACCATCTAATGATGTAGTAGTGTTATTACCATCTAATGATGTAGTAGTGTTATTACCATCTAAGGATGTAGTAGTGTTATTACCATCTAAGGATGTAGTAGTGTTATTACCATCTAATGCTGTAGTAGTGTTATTACCATCTAATGATGTAGTAGTGTTATTACCATCTAATGATGTAGTAGTATTAGTCACATTCAGTGTTATTACCATCTAATGATGTAGTAGTGTTATTACCATCTAATGATGTAGTAGTGTTATTACCATCTAATGATGTAGTAGTGTTATTACCATCTAATGATGTAGTAGTGTTAGTCACATTCAGTGTTATTACCATCTAATGATGTAGTAGTGTTATTACCATCTAATGATGTAATAGTGTTATTACCATCTAATGATGTAGTAGTATTAGTCACATTCAGTGTTATTACCATCTAATGATGTAGTAGTGTTAGTCACATTCAGTGTTATTACCATCTAATGCTGTAGTAGTGTTATTACCATCTAATGATGTAGTAGTGTTATTACCATCTAATGCTGTAGTAGTGTTATTACCATCTAATGATGTAGTAGTGTTATTACCATCTAATGCTGTAGTAGTGTTATTACCATCTAATGATGTAGTAGTGTTATTACCATCTAATGCTGTAGTAGTGTTATTACCATCTAATGATGTAGTAGTGTTATTACCATCTAATGCTGTAGTAGTGTTATTACCATCTAATGCTGTAGTAGTGTTATTACCATCTAATGCTGTAGTAGTGTTATTACCATCTAATGCTGTAGTAGTGTTATTACCATCTAATGCTGTAGTAGTGTTATTACCATCTAATGATGTAGTAGTGTTATTACCATCTAATGATGTAGTAGTGTTATTACCATCTAATGATGTAGTAGTGTTATTACCATCTAATGATGTAGTAGTGTTATTACCATCTAATGATGTAGTAGTGTTAGTCACATTCAGTATTATTACCATCTAATGCTGTAGTAGTGTTATTACCATCTAATGATGTAGTAGTGTTATTACCATCTAATGCTGTAGTAGTGTTATTACCATCTAATGATGTAGTAGTATTAGTCACATTCAGTATTATTACCATCTAATGCTGTAGTAGTGTTAGTCACATTCAGTGTTATTACCATCTAATGCTGTAGTAGTGTTATTACCATCTAATGCTGTAGTAGTGTTATTACCATCTAATGATGTAGTAGTATTAGTCACATTCAGTATTATTACCATCTAATGCTGTAGTAGTGTTAGTCACATTCAGTGTTATTACCATCTAATGCTGTAGTAGTGTTATTACCATCTAATGCTGTAGTAGTATTATTACCATCTAATGATGTAGTAGTGTTAGTCACATTCAGTGTTATTACCATCTAATGATGTAGTAGTATTATTACCATCTAATGCTGTAGTAGTGTTATTACCATCTAATGCTGTAGTAGTGTTATTACCATCTAATGATGTAGTAGTGTTATTACCATCTAATGCTGTAGTAGTGTTATTACCATCTAATGATGTAGTAGTGTTATTACCATCTAATGATGTAGTAGTGTTATTACCATCTAATGCTGTAGTAGTGTTATTACCATCTAATGATGTAGTAGTGTTATTACCATCTAATGATGTAGTAGTGTTATTACCATCTAATGCTGTAGTAGTGTTATTACCATCTAATGCTGTAGTAGTGTTAGTCACATTCAGTGTTATTACCATCTAATGATGTAGTAGTGTTATTACCATCTAATGCTGTAGTAGTGTTATTACCATCTAATGCTGTAGTAGTGTTATTACCATCTAATGATGTAGTAGTGTTATTACCATCTAATGATGTAGTAGTGTTATTACCATCTAATGTTGTAGTAGTATTATTACCATCTAATGATGTAGTAGTGTTAGTCACATTCAGTGTTATTACCATCTAATGTTGTAGTAGTATTATTACCATCTAATGATGTAGTAGTGTTAGTCACATTCAGTGTTATTACCATCTAATGCTGTAGTAGTGTTATTACCATCTAATACTGTAGTAGTGTTATTACCATCTAATGATGTAGTAGTGTTATTACCATCTAATGATGTAGTAGTGTTATTACCATCTAATGATGTAGTAGTGTTATTACCATCTAATGATGTAGTAGTGTTATTACCATCTAATGCTGTAGTAGTGTTATTACCATCTAATGCTGTAGTAGTGTTATTACCATCTAATGCTGTAGTAGTGTTATTACCATCTAATGCTGTAGTAGTGTTATTACCATCTAATGCTGTAGTAGTGTTATTACCATCTAATGCTGTAGTGTTATTACCATGTAATGATGTAGTAGTGTTATTACCATCTAATGATGTAGTAGTGTTATTACCATCTAATGCTGTAGTAGTGTTATTACCATCTAATGCTGTAGTAGTGTTATTACCATCTAATGATGTAGTAGTGTTATTACCATCTAATGCTGTAGTAGTGTTATTACCATCTAATGCTGTAGTAGTGTTATTACCATCTAATGATGTAGTAGTGTTAGTCACATTCAGTATTATTACCATCTAATGATGTAGTAGTGTTATTACCATCTAATGCTGTAGTAGTGTTATTACCATCTAATGCTGTAGTAGTGTTATTACCATCTAATGATGTAGTAGTGTTAGTCACATTCAGTGTTATTACCATCTAATGTTGTAGTAGTATTATTACCATCTAATGATGTAGTAGTGTTAGTCACATTCAGTGTTATTACCATCTAATGCTGTAGTAGTGTTATTACCATCTAATACTGTAGTAGTGTTATTACCATCTAATACTGTAGTAGTGTTATTACCATCTAATGATGTAGTAGTGTTATTACCATCTAATGATGTAGTAGTGTTATTACCATCTAATGATGTAGTAGTGTTATTACCATCTAATGATGTAGTAGTGTTATTACCATCTAATGATGTAGTAGTGTTATTACCATCTAATGATGTAGTAGTGTTATTACCATCTAATGATGTAGTAGTGTTATTACCATCTAATGCTGTAGTAGTGTTATTACCATCTAATGCTGTAGTAGTGTTATTACCATCTAATGATGTAGTAGTGTTATTACCATCTAATGATGTAGTAGTGTTATTACCATCTAATGATGTAGTAGTGTACCATCTAATGATGTAGTAGTGTTATTACCATCTAATGCTGTAGTAGTGTTATTACCATCTAATGATGTAGTAGTGTTATTACCATCTAATGCTGTAGTAGTGTTATTACCATCTAATGATGTAGTAGTGTTATTACCATCTAATGCTGTAGTAGTGTTATTACCATCTAATGCTGTAGTAGTGTTATTACCATCTAATGCTGTAGTAGTGTTATTACCATCTAATGCTGTAGTAGTGTTATTACCATCTAATGCTGTAGTAGTGTTATTACCATCTAATGCTGTAGTAGTGTTATTACCATCTAATGATGTAGTAGTGTTATTACCATCTAATGATGTAGTAGTGTTATTACCATCTAATGATGTAGTAGTGTTATTACCATCTAATGCTGTAGTAGTGTTATTACCATCTAATGATGTAGTAGTATTAGTCACATTCAGTATTATTACCATCTAATGCTGTAGTAGTGTTAGTCACATTCAGTGTTATTACCATCTAATGCTGTAGTAGTGTTATTACCATCTAATGCTGTAGTAGTGTTAGTAACATTCAGTGTTATTACCATCTAATGATGTAGTAGTGTTATTACCATCTAATGCTGTAGTAGTGTTATTACCATCTAATGCTGTAGTAGTGTTATTACCATCTAATGATGTAGTAGTGTTATTACCATCTAATGATGTAGTAGTGTTATTACCATCTAATGATGTACTAGTGTTAGTCACATTCAGTGTTATTACCATCTAATGATGTAGTAGTGTTATTACCATCTAATGATGTAGTGGTGTTAGTCACATTCAGTGCTATTACCATCTAATGCTGTAGTAGCGTTATTACCATCTAATGATGTAGTAGTATTAGTCACATTCAGTGTTATTACCATCTAATGCTGTAGTAGTGTTATTACCATCTAATGATGTAGTAGTATTAGTCACATTCAGTGTTATTATCATCTAATGATGTAGTAGTGTTAGTCACATTCAGTGTTATTACCATCTAATGATGTAGTAGTGTTATTACCATCTAAGGATGTAGTAGTGTTATTACCATCTAATGATGTAGTAGTATTATTACCATCTAATGCTGTAGTAGTGTTATTACCATCTAATGCTGTAGTAGTGTTATTACCATCTAATGCTGTAGTAGTGTTATTACCATCTAATGCTGTAGTAGTGTTATTACCATCTAATGCTGTAGTAGTGTTATTACCATCTAATGCTGTAGTAGTGTTATTACCATCTAATGATGTAGTAGTGTTATTACCATCTAATGATGTAGTAGTGTTATTACCATCTAATGATGTAGTAGTGTTATTACCATCTAATGCTGTAGTAGTGTTATTACCATCTAATGATGTAGTAGTATTAGTCACATTCAGTATTATTACCATCTAATGCTGTAGTAGTGTTAGTCACATTCAGTGTTATTACCATCTAATGCTGTAGTAGTGTTATTACCATCTAATGCTGTAGTAGTGTTAGTAACATTCAGTGTTATTACCATCTAATGATGTAGTAGTGTTATTACCATCTAATGCTGTAGTAGTGTTATTACCATCTAATGCTGTAGTAGTGTTATTACCATCTAATGATGTAGTAGTGTTATTACCATCTAATGATGTAGTAGTGTTATTACCATCTAATGATGTACTAGTGTTAGTCACATTCAGTGTTATTACCATCTAATGATGTAGTAGTGTTATTACCATCTAATGATGTAGTGGTGTTAGTCACATTCAGTGCTATTACCATCTAATGCTGTAGTAGCGTTATTACCATCTAATGATGTAGTAGTATTAGTCACATTCAGTGTTATTACCATCTAATGCTGTAGTAGTGTTATTACCATCTAATGATGTAGTAGTATTAGTCACATTCAGTGTTATTATCATCTAATGATGTAGTAGTGTTAGTCACATTCAGTGTTATTACCATCTAATGATGTAGTAGTGTTATTACCATCTAAGGATGTAGTAGTGTTATTACCATCTAATGATGTAGTAGTATTATTACCATCTAATGATGTAGTAGTGTTATTACCATCTAATGATGTAGTAGTGTTATTACCATCTAAGGATGTAGTAGTGTTATTACCATCTAATGCTGTAGTAGTGTTATTACCATCTAATGATGTAGTAGTGTTATTACCATCTAATGATGTAGTAGTGTTATTACCATCTAAGGATGTAGTAGTGTTATTACCATCTAATGATGTAGTAGTGTTATTACCATCTAATGATGTAGTAGTATTATTACCATCTAATGATGTAGTAGTGTTATTACCATCTAATGATGTAGTAGTGTTATTACCATCTAAGGATGTAGTAGTGTTATTACCATCTAAGGATGTAGTAGTGTTATTACCATCTAATGCTGTAGTAGTGTTATTACCATCTAATGATGTAGTAGTGTTATTACCATCTAATGATGTAGTAGTATTAGTCACATTCAGTGTTATTACCATCTAATGATGTAGTAGTGTTATTACCATCTAATGATGTAGTAGTGTTATTACCATCTAATGATGTAGTAGTGTTATTACCATCTAATGATGTAGTAGTGTTAGTCACATTCAGTGTTATTACCATCTAATGATGTAGTAGTGTTATTACCATCTAATGATGTAATAGTGTTATTACCATCTAATGATGTAGTAGTATTAGTCACATTCAGTGTTATTACCATCTAATGATGTAGTAGTGTTAGTCACATTCAGTGTTATTACCATCTAATGCTGTAGTAGTGTTATTACCATCTAATGATGTAGTAGTGTTATTACCATCTAATGCTGTAGTAGTGTTATTACCATCTAATGATGTAGTAGTGTTATTACCATCTAATGCTGTAGTAGTGTTATTACCATCTAATGATGTAGTAGTGTTATTACCATCTAATGCTGTAGTAGTGTTATTACCATCTAATGATGTAGTAGTGTTATTACCATCTAATGCTGTAGTAGTGTTATTACCATCTAATGCTGTAGTAGTGTTATTACCATCTAATGCTGTAGTAGTGTTATTACCATCTAATGCTGTAGTAGTGTTATTACCATCTAATGCTGTAGTAGTGTTATTACCATCTAATGATGTAGTAGTGTTATTACCATCTAATGATGTAGTAGTGTTATTACCATCTAATGATGTAGTAGTGTTATTACCATCTAATGATGTAGTAGTGTTATTACCATCTAATGATGTAGTAGTGTTAGTCACATTCAGTATTATTACCATCTAATGCTGTAGTAGTGTTATTACCATCTAATGATGTAGTAGTGTTATTACCATCTAATGCTGTAGTAGTGTTATTACCATCTAATGATGTAGTAGTATTAGTCACATTCAGTATTATTACCATCTAATGCTGTAGTAGTGTTAGTCACATTCAGTGTTATTACCATCTAATGCTGTAGTAGTGTTATTACCATCTAATGCTGTAGTAGTGTTATTACCATCTAATGATGTAGTAGTATTATTACCATCTAATGCTGTAGTAGTGTTATTACCATCTAATGATGTAGTAGTGTTATTACCATCTAATGATGTAGTAGTGTTATTACCATCTAATGCTGTAGTAGTGTTATTACCATCTAATGCTGTAGTAGTGTTATTACCATCTAATGCTGTAGTAGTGTTATTACCATCTAATGCTGTAGTAGTGTTATTACCATCTAATGATGTAGTAGTGTTATTACCATCTAATGCTGTAGTAGTGTTATTACCATCTAATGCTGTAGTAGTGTTATTACCATCTAATGCTGTAGTAGTGTTAGTCACATTCAGTGTTATTACCATCTAATGATGTAGTAGTGTTATTACCATCTAATGCTGTAGTAGTGTTATTACCATCTAATGATGTAGTAGTGTTATTACCATCTAATGATGTAGTAGTGTTATTACCATCTAATGATGTACTAGTGTTAGTCACATTCAGTGTTATTACCATCTAATGATGTAGTAGTGTTATTACCATCTAATGATGTAGTGGTGTTAGTCACATTCAGTGTTATTACCATCTAATGCTGTAGTAGCGTTATTACCATCTAATGATGTAGTAGTATTAGTCACATTCAGTGTTATTACCATCTAATGCTGTAGTAGTGTTATTACCATCTAATGATGTAGTAGTATTAGTCACATTCAGTGTTATTATCATCTAATGATGTAGTAGTGTTAGTCACATTCAGTGTTATTACCATCTAATGATGTAGTAGTGTTATTACCATCTAAGGATGTAGTAGTGTTATTACCATCTAATGATGTAGTAGTATTATTACCATCTAATGATGTAGTAGTGTTATTACCATCTAATGATGTAGTAGTGTTATTACCATCTAAGGATGTAGTAGTGTTATTACCATCTAATGCTGTAGTAGTGTTATTACCATCTAATGATGTAGTAGTGTTATTACCATCTAATGATGTAGTAGTGTTATTACCATCTAAGGATGTAGTAGTGTTATTACCATCTAATGATGTAGTAGTGTTATTACCATCTAATGCTGTAGTAGTGTTATTACCATCTAATGATGTAGTAGTGTTATTACCATCTAATGATGTAGTAGTATTAGTCACATTCAGTGTTATTACCATCTAATGATGTAGTAGTGTTATTACCATCTAATGATGTAGTAGTGTTATTACCATCTAATGATGTAGTAGTGTTATTACCATCTAATGATGTAGTAGTGTTAGTCACATTCAGTGTTATTACCATCTAATGATGTAGTAGTGTTATTACCATCTAATGATGTAATAGTGTTATTACCATCTAATGATGTAGTAGTATTAGTCACATTCAGTGTTATTACCATCTAATGATGTAGTAGTGTTAGTCACATTCAGTGTTATTACCATCTAATGCTGTAGTAGTGTTATTACCATCTAATGATGTAGTAGTGTTATTACCATCTAATGCTGTAGTAGTGTTATTACCATCTAATGATGTAGTAGTGTTATTACCATCTAATGATGTAGTAGTGTTATTACCATCTAATGATGTAGTAGTGTTATTACCATCTAATGCTGTAGTAGTGTTATTACCATCTAATGCTGTAGTAGTGTTATTACCATCTAATGCTGTAGTAGTGTTATTACCATCTAATGCTGTAGTAGTGTTATTACCATCTAATGCTGTAGTAGTGTTATTACGTCTCAGTCCTTGTTGTGGTGGTATTACCGTACGTCTCACCCAGTTTAAAGTGTTAGCTTGCGCCATGCCTGCTAAACGTATCATGTTTGTTATGGCTTTACATAGCATAGTGGTGGACAGTGTGTGTGTGTTTGGCTCATACAGGGTTAGGGTTAGGGTTGGACTCATACAGGGTTGGAGTTGGACTCATGCAGGGTTGGGGTTGGGCTCATACAGGGTTGGGGTCATACAGGGTTGGGTTTGGACTCATACAGGGTTAGGGTTGGACTCATACAGGGTTAGGGTTGGACTCATACAGGGTTGGGTTTGGACTCATACAGGGTTAGGGTTGGACTCATACAGGGTTGGGGTCATACAGGGTTGGGTTTGGACTCATACAGGGTTGGGGTCATACAGGGTTAGGGTTGGACTCATACAGGGTTGGGGTTGGGCTCATACAGGGTTGGGGTCATACAGGGTTGGGTTTGGACTCATACAGGGTTAGGGTTGGACTCATACAGGGTTAGGGTTGGACTCATACAGGGTTGGGTTTGGACTCATACAGGGTTAGGGTTGGACTCATACAGGGTTAGGGTTGGACTCATACAGGGTTGGGGTCATACAGGGTTGGGTTTGGACTCATACAGGGTTGGGGTCATACAGGGTTAGGGTTGGACTCATACAGGGTTGGGGTTGGGCTCATACAGGGTTGGGGTCATACAGGGTTGGGTTTGGACTCATACAGGGTTGGGTCATACAGGGTTAGGGTTGGACTCATACAGGGTTGGGGTCATACAGGGTTGGGTTTGGACTCATACAGGGTTGGGGTCATACAGGGTTAGGGTTGGACTCATACAGGGTTGGGGTTGGGCTCATACAGGGTTGGGGTCATACAGGGTTGGGTTTGGACTCATACAGGGTTGGGGTCATACAGGGTTGGGTTTGGACTCATACAGGGTTGGGGTCATACAGGGTTAGGGTTGGACTCATACAGGGTTGGGGTTGGGCTCATACAGGGTTGGGGTCATACAGGGTTGGGTTTGGACTCATACAGGGTTGGGGTCATACAGGGTTAGAGTTGGACTCATACAGGGTTGGGGTTGGGCTCATACAGGGTTGGGGTCATACAGGGCTGGGTTTGGACTCATACAGGGTTAGGGTTGGACTCATACAGGGTTAGGGTTGGACTCATACAGATTTGGGTTTGGACTCATACAGGGTTAGGGTTGGACTCATACAGGGTTAGGGTTGGACTCATACAGGGTTGGGGTCATACAGGGTTGGGTTTGGACTCATACAGGGTTGGGGTCATACAGGGTTAGGGTTGGACTCATACAGGGTTGGGGTTGGGCTCATACAGGGTTGGGGTCATACAGGGTTGGGTTTGGACTCATACAGGGTTAGGGTTGGACTCATACAGGGTTGGGTTTGGACTCATACAGGGTTAGGGTTGGACTCATACAGGGTTAGGGTTGGACTCATACAGGGTTAGGTTTGGACTCATACAGGGTTAGGGTTGGACTCATACAGGGTTGTGGTTGGACTCATACAGGTTTAGGGTTGGGGTTGGACTCATACAGGTTTAGGGTTGGGGTTGGACTCATACAGGGTTAGGGTCATACAGGGTTGGGGTTTGACTCATACAGGGTTGGGGTTGGACTCATACAGGGTTAGGGTCATACAGGGTTGGGGTTTGACTCATACAGGGTTGGGGTTGGACTCATACAGGGACAGGGTTGGACTCATACAGGGTTAGGGTTGGACTCATACAGGGTCAGGGTTGGACTCACACAGGGACAGGGTTGGGCTCATACAGGGTCAGGGTTGGACTCACACAGGGACAGGGTTGGGCTCATACAGGGACAGGGTTGGGCTCATACAGGGACAGGGTTGGGCTCATACAGGAACAGGGTTGGGCTCATACAGGGTTAGGGTTGGACTCATACAGGGTCAGGGTTGGACTCATACAGGGTTAGGGTTGGACTCATACAGGGTCAGGGTTGGGCTCATACAGGGTTGGACTCATACAGGGTTGGACTCATACAGGGTTGGGATTGGGCTCATACAGGGTTAGGGTTGGACTCATACAGGTTTGGGCTCATACAGGGTTGGGGTTGGACTCATACAGGGTTGGGGTTGGACTCATACAGGGTTGGGCTCATACAGGGTTAGGGTTGGACTCATACAGGGTCAGTGTTGGACTCATACAGGGTCAGGGTTGGGCTCATACAGGGTTGGACTCATACAGGGTTGGACTCATACAGGGTTGGGATTGGGCTCATACAGGGTTAGGGTTGGACTCATACAGGGTTGGGCTCATACAGGGTTGGGGTTGGACTCATACAGGGTTGGGGTTGGACCCATACAGGGTTGGGCTCATACAGGGTTGGGGTTGGACTCATACAGGGTTGGGGTTGGACTCATACAGGGTTGGACTCATACAGGGTTGGACTCATACAGGGTTAGGGTTGGACTCATACAGGGTTGGGCTCATACACGGTTAGGGTTGGACTCATACAGGGTTAGGGTTGGACTCATACAGGGTTAGGGTTGGACTCATACAGGGTTAGGGTTGGACTCATACAGGGTTGGGGTTGGACTCATACAGGGTTAGGGTTGGACTCATACAGGGTTAGGGTTGGACTCATACAGGGTCAGGGTTGGACTCATACAGGGTCAGGGTTGGACTCATACACGGTTAGGTTTGGACTCATACAGGGTTGGGGTTGGACTCATACAGGGTTGGGGTTGGACTCATACAGGGTTGGGGTTGGACTCGTACAGGGTTGGGGTTGGACTCATACAGGGTTAGGGTTGGACTCATACAGGGTTAGGGTTGGACTCATACAGGGTCAGGGTTGGACTCATACAGGGTTGGACTCATACAGGGTTGGGGTTGGACTCATACAGGGTTGGACTCATACAGGGTTGGGGTTGGACTCATACAGGGTTAGGGTTGGACTCATACAGGGTCAGGGTTGGACTCATACCGGGTTAGGGTTGGACTCATACAGGGTTAGGGTTGGACTCATACAGGGTTGGGGTTGGACTCATATAGGGTTGGGGTTGGACTCATACAAGGATGGACTCATACAGGGTTGGGGTTGGACTCATACAGGGTTAGGGTTGGACTCATACAGGATTGGTCCCATACAGGGTTAGAGTTGGACTCATACAGGGTTGGGGTTGGTCCCATACAGGGTTGGGGTTGGACTCATACAAGGTTGGACTCATACAGGGTTGGGGTTGGACTCATACAGGGTTGGGGTTGGACTCATACAGGGTTGGGGTTGGACTCATACAGGGTTGGACTCATACAGTGTTAGGGTTGGACTCATACAGGGTTAGGGTTGGACTCATACAGGGTTGGACTCATACAGGGTTGGGGTTGGACTCATACAGGGTTGGACTCATACAGGGTTGGGGTTGGACTCATACAGGGTTAGGGTTGGACTCATACAGGGTTAGGGTTGGACTCATAGGGTTGGGTTTGGACTCATACAGGGTTGGACTCATACAGGGTTGGGGTTGGACTCATACAGGGTTGGACTCATACAGGGTTGGGGTTGGACTCATACAGGGTTGGACTCATACAAGGTTGGACTCATACAGGGTTAGGGTTGGACTCATACAGGGTTGGGGTTGGACTCATACAGGGTTGGACTCATACAGGGTTGGGGTTGGACTCATACAGGGTTGGACTCATACAGGGTTAGGGTTGGACTCATACAGGGTTGGACTCATACAGGGTTGGACTCATACAGGGTTGGACTCATACAGGGTTGGACTCATACAGGGTTGGGGTTGGACTCATACAGGGTTGGACTCATACAGGGTTGGACTTCGACTCATACAGGAATTTCCCATCAAAATAACTCCGTTATTGACAAGGGCCTCCCATTACAAATGTCTGGACTCTATACCGTGTTGTAGACCAGCACTGCTAGCACACCTCATCTAGCCACAGCCTGCAATAACACCTCATCTAGCCATCAGCCTGCAATAACACCTCATCTAGCCACAGCCTGCAATAACACCTCATCTAGCCACAGCCTACAATAACACCTCATCTAGCCATCAGCCTACAATAACACCTCATCTAGCCACAGCCTGCAATAACACCTCATCTAGCCACAGCCTGCAATAACACCTCATCTAGCCACAGCCTACAATAACACCTCATCTAGCCATCAGCCTACAATAACACCTCATCTAGCCATCAGCCAACAATAACACCTCATCTAGCCACAGCCTACAATAACACCTCATCTAGCCACAGCCTGCAATAACACCTCATCTAGCCACAGCCAACAATAACACCTCATCTAGCCATCAGCCAACAATAACACCTCATCTAGCCATCAGCCTGCAATAACACCTCATCTAGCCACAGCCTGCAATAACACCTCATCTAGCCACAGCCTACAATAACACCTCATCTAGCCATCAGCCTACAATAACACCTCATCTAGCCATCAGCCTACAATAACACCTCATCTAGCCACAGCCTACAATAACACCTCATCTAGCCATCAGCCTACAATAACACCTCATCTAGCCACAGCCTACAATAACACCTCATCTAGCCATCAGCCTACAATAACACCTCATCTAGCCATCAGCCTACAATAACACCTCATCTAGCCATCAGCCTACAATAACACCTCATCTAGCCATCAGCCTGCAATAACACCTCATCTAGCCACAGCCTGCAATAACATTAGACAGTGTTGTGACATCAAATTAACCCTATTTCACAGCCCTTGTTTGTAGTGAACTCAAACTGGCTGCATCCCTTTGGAGAGAGTAGTCGGACACGAGGAACCCCATTAAAGCATGATGTAGATGAGATGTGTACAGTCGGACTGAGGGAACCCATTAAAGCATGATGTAGTTAGAGAAATCACTGTAGATGAGATGTGTACAGTCGGACTGAGGGAACCCCATTAAAGCATGATGTAGTTAGAGAAATCACTGTAGATGAGATGTGTACAGTCGGACTGAGGAACCCCATTAAAGCATGATGTAGTTAGAGAAATCACTGTAGATGAGATGTGTACAGTCGGACTGAGGGAACCCATTAAAGCATGATGTAGTTAGAGAAATCACTGTAGATGAGATGTGTACAGTCGGACTGAGGGAACCCATTAAAGCATGATGTAGTTAGAGAAATCACTGTAGATGAGATGTGTACAGTCGGACTGAGGGAACCCATTAAAGCATGATGTAGTTAGAGAAATCACTGTAGATGAGATGTGTACAGTCGGACTGAGGAACCCATTAAAGCATGATGTAGTTAGAGAAATCACTGTAGATGAGATGTGTACAGTCGGACTGAGGGAACCCATTAAAGCATGATGTAGTTAGAGAAATCACTGTAGATGAGATGTGTACAGTCGGACTGAGGGAACCCATTAAAGCATGATGTAGTTAGAGAAATCACTGTAGATGAGATGTGTACAGTCGGACTGAGGGAACCCATTAAAGCATGATGTAGTTAGAGAAATCACTGTAGATGCGATGTGTACAGTCGGACTGAGGGAACCCATTAAAGCATGATGTAGTTAGAGAAATCACTGTAGATGAGATGTGTACAGTCGGACTGAGGGAACCCATTAAAGCATGATGTAGTTAGAGAAATCACTGTAGATGAGATGTGTACAGTCGGACTGAGGGAACCCATTAAAGCATGATGTAGATGAGATGTGTACAGTCGGACTGAGGGAACCCATTAAAGCATGATGTAGATGAGATGTGTACAGTCGGACTGAGGGAACCCATTAAAGCATGATGTAGTTAGAGAAATCACTGTAGATGAGATGTGTACAGTCGGACTGAGGGAACCCCATTAAAGCATGATGTAGTTAGAGAAATCACTGTAGATGAGATGTGTACAGTCGGACTGAGGGAACCCCATTAAAGCATGATGTAGATGAGATGTGTACAGTCGGACTGAGGGAACCCCATTAAAGCATGATGTAGTTAGAGAAATCACTGTAGATGAGATGTGTACAGTCGGACTGAGGGAACCCCATTAAAGCATGATGTAGTTAGAGAAATCACTGTAGATGAGATGTGTACAGTCGGACTGAGGGAACCCCATTAAAGCATGATGTAGTTAGAGAAATCACTGTAGATGAGATGTGTACAGTCAGACTGAGGGAACCCCATTAAAGCATGATGTAGTTAGAGAAATCACTGTAGATGAGATGTGTACAGTCGGACTGAGGGAACCCATTAAAGCATGATGTAGATGAGATGTGTACAGTCGGACTGAGGGAACCCCATTAAAGCATGATGTAGTTAGAGAAATCACTGTAGATGAGATGTGTACAGTCGGACTGAGGGAACCCCATTAAAGCATGATGTAGATGAGATGTGTACAGTCGGACTGAGGGAACCCTATTAAAGCATGATGTAGATGAGATGTGTACAGTCGGACTGAGGGAACCCATTAAAGCATGATGTAGTTAGAGAAATCACTGTAGATGAGATGTGTACAGTCGGACTGAGGGAACCCCATTAAAGCATGATGTAGTTAGAGAAATCACTGTAGATGAGATGTGTACAGTCGGACTGAGGGAACCCATTAAAGCATGATGTAGTTAGAGAAATCACTGTAGATGAGATGTGTACAGTCGGACTGAGGGAACCCCATTAAAGCATGATGTAGATGAGATGTGTACAGTCGGACTGAGGGAACCCCATTAAAGCATGATGTAGATGAGATGTGTACAGTCGGACTGAGGGAACCCATTAAAGCATGATGTAGATGAGATGTGTACAGTCGGACTGAGGGAACCCATTAAAGCATGATGTAGTTAGAGAAATCACTGTAGATGAGATGTGTACAGTCGGACTGAGGGAACCCATTAAAGCATGATGTAGTTAGAGAAATCACTGTAGATGAGATGTGTACAGTCGGACTGAGGGAACCCATTAAAGCATGATGTAGTTAGAGAAATCACTGTAGATGAGATGTGTACAGTCGGACTGAGGGAACCCATTAAAGCATGATGTAGTTAGAGAAATCACTGTAGATGAGATGTGTACAGTCGGACTGAGGGAACCCCATTAAAGCATGATGTAGTTAGAGAAATCACTGTAGATGAGATGTGTACAGTCGGACTGAGGGAACCCCATTAAAGCATGATGTAGTTAGAGAAATCACTGTAGATGAGATGTGTACAGTCGGACTGAGGGAACCCATTAAAGCATGATGTAGTTAGAGAAATCACTGTAGATGAGATGTGTACAGTCGGACTGAGGGAACCCATTAAAGCATGATGTAGTTAGAGAAATCACTGTAGATGAGATGTGCACAGTCGGACTGAGGGAACCCCATTAAAGCATGATGTAGTTAGAGAAATCACTGTAGATGAGATGTGTACAGTCGGACTGAGGGAACCCATTAAAGCATGATGTAGTTAGAGAAATCACTGTAGATGAGATGTGTACAGTCGGACTGAGGGAACCCATTAAAGCATGATGTAGTTAGAGAAATCACTGTAGATGAGATGTGTACAGTCGGACTGAGGAACCCCATTAAAGCATGATGTAGTTAGAGAAATCACTGTAGATGAGATGTGTACAGTCGGACTGAGGGAACCCATTAAAGCATGATGTAGTTAGAGAAATCACTGTAGATGAGATGTGTACAGTCGGACTGAGGGAACCCATTAAAGCATGATGTAGTTAGAGAAATCACTGTAGATGAGATGTGTACAGTCGGACTGAGGGAACCCATTAAAGCATGATGTAGTTAGAGAAATCACTGTAGATGAGATGTGTACAGTCGGACTGAGGGAACCCATTAAAGCATGATGTAGTTAGAGAAATCACTGTAGATGAGATGTGTACAGTCGGACTGAGGGAACCCATTAAAGCATGATGTAGTTAGAGAAATCACTGTAGATGAGATGTGTACAGTCGGACTGAGGGAACCCATTAAAGCATGATGTAGTTAGAGAAATCACTGTAGATGAGATGTGTACAGTCGGACTGAGGGAACCCATTAAAGCATGATGTAGTTAGAGAAATCACTGTAGATGAGATGTGTACAGTCGGACTGAGGGAACCCATTAAAGCATGATGTAGTTAGAGAAATCACTGTAGATGAGATGTGTACAGTCGGACTGAGGGAACCCATTAAAGCATGATGTAGTTAGAGAAATCACTGTAGATGAGATGTGTACAGTCGGACTGAGGCTTGAGGCAGTGAACCAGGACAACATTCATCTGTTCATTTATTTGTCTGGTCCAGAGAGAAGGTGTTCTGACCCTGTGTGAACTCTGACCCTTGTCCTGTTCTCTCCTGTCTTCTCTGTGTGGTGGGCTGATCTGCCTAGAGAAGGTGTTCTGACCCTGTGTGAACTCTGACCCTTGTCCTGTCCTCTCTGTGTGGTGGGCTGATCTGCCTAGAGAAGGTGTTCTGACCCTGTGTGAACTCTGACCCTTGTCCTGTCCTCTCTGTGTGGTGGGCTGATCTGCCTAGAGAAGGTGTTCTGACCCTGTGTGAACTCTGACCCTTGTCCTGTCCTCTCTGTGTGGTGGGCTGATCTGCCTAGAGAAGGTGTTCTGACCCTGTGTGACCTCTGACCCTTGTCCTGTCCTCTCTGTGTGGTGGGCTGATCTGCCTAGAGAAGGTGTTCTGACCCTGTGTGAACTCTGACCCTTGTCCTGTTCTCTCTGTGTGGTGGGCTGATCTGCCTAGAGAAGGTGTTCTGACCCTGTGTGAACTCTGACCCTTGTCCTGTCCTCTCTGTGTGGTGGGCTGATCTGCCTAGAGAAGGTGTTCTGACCCTGTGTGAACTCTGACCCTTGTCCTGTTCTCTCTGTGTGGTGGGCTGATCTGCCTAGAGAAGGTGTTCTGACCCTGTGTGAACTCTGACCCTTGTCCTGTCCTCTCTGTGTGGTGGGCTGATCTGCCTAGAGAAGGTGTTCTGACCCTGTGTGAACTCTGACCCTTGTCCTGTTCTCTCTGTGTGGTGGGCTGATCTGCCTAGAGAAGGTGTTCTGACCCTGTGTGAACTCTGACCCTTGTCCTGTTCTCTCTGTGTGGTGGGCTGATCTGCCTAGAGAAGGTGTTCTGACCCTGTGTGAACTCTGACCCTTGTCCTGTTCTCTCTGTGTGGTGGGCTGATCTGCCTAGAGAAGGTGTTCTGACCTTGTGTGAACTCTGACCCCTAGTGTGCTAGCTGAAGGGGCTCCCTGTCCCTTCTCTGTCCCAAATGGAACCCTATTCCCAATGAAGTGTACTACTACTACTCTGGTCAAACGTAGTGCACTATATAGTGAATAGGGTGTCTACTGCTAAATGACTTAAATGTAATGTAAATGTATTGGGACGCAGCCCGTCCCTGTGGTCTCAGCATGGCCACAACACACTGCCTTCATAATGAGTACTGTAGTCTCCCCCTGCCTCTACTCTGCAGGATGGATGTTCAGGGCCAACTGTACTGTAGTCTCCCCCTGCCTCTACTCTGCAGGATGGATGTTCAGGGCCAACTGTACTGTAGTCTCACCCTGCCTCTACTCTGCAGGATGGATGTTCAGGGCCAACTGTACTGTAGTCTCACCCTGCCTCTACTCTGCAGGATGGATGTTCAGGGCCAACTGTACTGTAGTCTCCCCCTGCCTCTACTCTGCAGGATGGATGTTCAGGGCCAACTGTACTGTAGTCTCACCCTGCCTCTACTCTGCAGGATGGATGTTCAGGGCCAACTGTACTGTAGTCTCCCCCTGCCTCTACTCTGCAGGATGGATGTTCAGGGCCAACTGTACTGTAGTCTCCCCCTGCCTCTACTCTGCAGGATGGATGTTCAGGGCCAACTGTACTGTAGTCTCCCCCTGCCTCTACTCTGCAGGATGGATGTTCAGTGCCAACTGTACTGTAGTCTCACCCTGCCTCTACTCTGCAGGATGGATGTTCAGGGCCAACTGTACTGTAGTCTCCCCCTGCCTCTACTCTGCAGGACAGAGGTTCAGGGCCAACTGTACTGTAGTCTCCCCCTGCCTCTACTCTGCAGGATGGATGTTCAGGGCCAACTGTACTGTAGTCTCCCCCTGCCTCTACTCTGCAGGACAGAGGTTCAGGGCCAACTGTACTGTAGTCTCCCCCTGCCTCTACTCTGCAGGACAGAGGTTCAGGGCCAACTGTACTGTAGTCTCCCCCTGCCTCTACTCTGCAGGATGGATGTTCAGGGCCAACTGTACTGTAGTCTCCCCCTGCCTCTGCTCTGCAGGATGGATGTTCAGGGTCAACTGTACTGTAGTCTCCCCCTGCCTCTACTCTGCAGGATGGATGTTCAGGGCCAACTGTACTGTAGTCTCCCCCTGCCTCTACTCTGCAGGATGGATGTTCAGGGCCAACTGTACTGTAGTCTCCCCCTGCCTCTGCTCTGCAGGATGGATGTTCAGGGCCAACTGTACTGTAGTCTCCCCCTGCCTCTGCTCTGCAGGATGGATGTTCAGGGCCAACTGTACTGTAGTCTCCCCCTGCCTCTACTCTGCAGGATGGATGTTCAGGGCCAACTGTACTGTAGTCTCCCCCTGCCTCTACTCTGCAGGATGGATGTTCAGGGCCAACTGTACTGTAATCTCACCCTGCCTCTACTCTGCAGGATGGATGTTCAGGGCCAACTGTACTGTAGTCTCCCCCTGCCTCTACTCTGCAGGATGGATGTTCAGGGCCAACTGTACTGTAGTCTCCCCCTGCCTCTACTCTGCAGGATGGATGTTCAGGGCCAACTGTACTGTAGTCTCACCCTGCCTCTACTCTGCAGGATGGATGTTCAGGGCCAACTGTACTGTAGTCTCCCCCTGCCTCTACTCTGCAGGATGGATGTTCAGGGCCAACTGTACTGTAGTCTCCCCCTGCCTCTACTCTGCAGGATGGATGTTCAGGGCCAACTGTACTGTAGTCTCCCCCTGCCTCTACTCTGCAGGATGGATGTTCAGGGCCAACTGTACTGTAGTCTCCCCCTGCCTCTACTCTGCAGGATGGATGTTCAGGGCCAACTGTACTGTAGTCTCCTCCTGCCTCTACTCTGCAGGATGGATGTTCAGGGCCAACTGTACTGTAGTCTCCCCCTGCCTCTACTCTGTAGGATGGATGTTCAGGGCCAACTGTACTGTAGTCTCCCCCTGCCTCTACTCTGCAGGATGGATGTTCAGGGCCAACTGTACTGTAGTCTCCCCCTGCCTCTACTCTGCAGGATGGATGTTCAGGGCCAACTGTACTGTAGTCTCCCCCTGCCTCTACTCTGCAGGATGGATGTTCAGGGCCAACTGTACTGTAGTCACCCCCTGCCTCTACTCTGCAGGATGGATGTTCAGGGCCAACTGTACTGTAGTCTCCCCCTGCCTCTACTCTGCAGGATGGATGTTCAGGGCCAACTGTACTGTAGTCTCCCCCTGCCTCTACTCTGCAGGATGGATGTTCAGGGCCAACTGTACTGTAGTCTCCCCCTGCCTCTACTCTGCAGGATGGATGTTCAGGGCCAACTGTACTGTAGTCTCCCCCTGCCTCTACTCTGCAGGATGGATGTTCAGGGCCAACTGTACTGTAGTCTCCCCCTGCCTCTACTCTGCAGGATGGATGTTCAGGGCCAACTGTACTGTAGTCTCCCCCTGCCTCTACTCTGCAGGATGGATGTTCAGGGCCAACTGTACTGTAGTCTCCCCCTGCCTCTACTCTGCAGGATGGATGTTCAGGGCCAACTGTACTGTAGTCTCCCCCTGCCTCTACTCTGCAGGACGGATGTTCAGGGTCAACTGTACTGTAGTCTCCCCCTGCCTCTACTCTGCAGGATGGATGTTCAGGGCCAACTGTACTGTAGTCTCCCCCTGCCTCTACTCTGCAGGATGGATGTTCAGGGCCAACTGTACTATAGTCTCCCCCTGCCTCTACTCTGCGGGATGGATGTTCAGGGCCAACTGTACTGTAGTCTCCCCCTGCCTCTACTCTGCAGGATGGATGTTCAGGGCCAACTGTACTATAGTCTCCCCCTGCCTCTACTCTGCAGGATGGATGTTCAGGGCCAACTGTACTGTAGTCTCCCCCTGCCTCTACTCTGCAGGATGGATGTTCAGGGCCAACTGTACTGTAGTCACCCCCTGCCTCTACTCTGCAGGATGGATGTTCAGGGCCAACTGTACTGTAGTCTCCCCCTGCCTCTACTCTGCAGGATGGATGTTCAGGGCCAACTGTACTGTAGTCTCCCCCTGCCTCTACTCTGCAGGACGGATGGATGGATGGATGGATGGATGATAGAGCAGCTGTTTGTCAGGATTAGTGGAGCTAGCTCTCTCTCTCTCTGGCTGCGTTCCAAATGCTACTAGATTCCCTATATAGTGGACTATATTTGATCTGAGCCCTATAGGCCCTGGTGTAAAGTAGTGCACGCTATAGGGTGTCCTTAGGGAGGTAGATTATCTCTCTGCTCTGGCCAGCCTGGCTAATAGTGAGGGACAGTGTTGTGATTTATTTTTTATTTTTTTAATTTAACCTTTATTTAACCAGGTAGGCAAATTGAGAACACGTTCTCATTTACAATTGCGACCTGGCCAAGATAAAGCAAAGCAGTTCGACACATACAACAACACATAGTTACACATGGAGTAAAAACAAACATATAGTCAATAATACAGTGAAAAAGATAAAAAAATAAGTCTATATACAATGTGAGCAAGTGAGGTGAGATAAGGGAGGTGAAGGCAAACAGATATATGTATAAATAAATAAAAATATAAAAAGGCCATGGAGGCGAAGTGAGTACAACACAGCAAGTAAAATAAAAACTAAAAAAAAAAAACACTGGAATGGTTGGTTTGCATTGGAAGAAAGTGCAAAGTAGAGACAGAAATAATGGGGTGCAAAGGAGCAAAATAAATTAATAAATAAATACAGTAGGTAAAGAGGTAGTTGTTTGGGCTAAATTGTAGATGGGTTATGTACAGGTGCAGTAATCTATGAGCTGCTCTGACAGCTGGTGCTTAAAGCTAGTGAGGGAGATAGGTGTTTCCAGTTTCAGAGATTTTTGTAGTTCGTTCCAGTCATTGGCAGCAGAGAACTGGAAGGAGAGGCGTCCAAAGGAAGAATTGGTTTTGGGGGTGACTAGAGAGATATACCTGCTGGAGCGCGTGCTACAGGTGGGTGCTGCTATGGTGACCAGCGAGCTGTGATGATAGGAGGAGTTGTGTAATGCATTAGGGAGGTAGATTATCTCTGCTCTGGCCAGCCTGGCTAATAGTGAGGGACAGTGTTGTGATGATAGGAGGAGTTGTGTAATGCATTAGGGAGGTAGATTATCTCTGCTCTGGCCAGCCTGGCTAATAGTGAGGGACAGTGTTGTGATGATAGGAGGAGTTGTGTAATGTATTAGGGAGGTAGATTATCTCTGCTCTGGCCAGCCTGGCTAATAGTGAGGGACAGTGTTGTGATGATAGGAGGAGTTGTGTAATGCATTAGGGAGGTAGATTATCTCTGCTCTGGCCAGCCTGGCTAATAGTGAGGGACAGTGTTGTGATGATAGGAGGAGTTGTTGTGTGTGATAGTAGTTAAGCCATCAAGACAACCTCTCTCTCCTGCACCAAAACTGACCCCATTAGTTGGCAGTTAGCTTAGTGACTGAACTGAATACTGCTGGCAGTTAGCTTAGTGACTGAACTGAATACTGCTGGCAGTTAGCTTAGTGACTGAACTGAATACTGTTGGCAGTTAGCTTAGTGACTGAACTGAATACTGCTGGCAGTTAGCTTAGTGACTGAACTGAATACTGTTGGCAGTTAGCTTAGTGACTGAACTGAATACTGCTGGCAGTTAGCTTAGTGACTGAACTGAATACTGCTGGCAGTTAGCTTAGTGACTGAACTGAATACTGCTGGCAGTTAGCTTAGTGACTGAACTGAATACTGCTGGCAGTTAGCTTAGTGACTGAACTGAATACTGCTGTCAGTTAGCTTAGTGACTGAACTGAATACTGCTGGCAGTTAGCTTAGTGACTGAACTGAATACTGCTGGCAGTTAGCTTAGTGACTGAACTGAATACTGCTGTCAGTTAGCTTAGTGACTGAACTGAATACTGCTGGCAGTTAGCTTAGTGACTGAACTGAATACTGCTGTCAGTTAGCTTAGTGACTGAACTGAATACTGCTGGCAGTTAGCTTAGTGACTGAACTGAATACTGCTGGCAGTTAGCTTAGTGACTGAACTGAATACTGCTGGCCGTTAGCTTAGTGACTGAACTGAATACTGCTGTCATTTAGCTTAGTGACTGAACTGAATACTGCTGGCAGTTAGCTTAGTGACTGAACTGAATACTGCTGGCAGTTAGCTTAGTGACTGAACTGAATACTGCTGGCCGTTAGCTTAGTGACTGAACTGAATACTGCTGGCCGTTAGCTTAGTGACTGAACTGAATGCTGCTGGCAGTTAGCTTAGTGACTGAACTGAATACTGCTGGCAGTTAGCTTAGTGACTGAACTGAATACTGCTGGCAGTTAGCTTAGTGACTGAACTGAATACTGCTGGCCGTTAGCTTAGTGACTGAACTGAATACTGCTGGCAGTTAGCTTAGTGACTGAACTGAATACTGCTGTCAGTTAGCTTAGTGACTGAACTGAATACTGCTGGCAGTTAGCTTAGTGACTGAACTGAATACTGCTGGCCGTTAGCTTAGTGACTGAACTGAATACTGCTGGCAGTTAGCTTAGTGACTGAACTGAATACTGCTGTCAGTTAGCTTAGTGACTGAACTGAATACTGCTGTCATTTAGCTTAGTGACTGAACTGAATACTGCTGGCAGTTAGCTTAGTGACTGAACTGAATACTGCTGTCAGTTAGCTTAGTGACTGAACTGAATACTGCTGGCAGTTAGCTTAGTGACTGAACTGAATACTGCTGGCAGTTAGCTTAGTGACTGAACTGAATACTGCTGTCAGTTAGCTTAGTGACTGAACTGAATACTGCTGGCAGTTAGCTTAGTGACTGAACTGAATACTGTTGGCAGTTAGCTTAGTGACTGAACTGAATACTGCTGGCAGTTAGCTTAGTGACTGAACTGAATACTGCTGGCAGATTATGATTATTATAGACTATTAAATATTTAGCTATATTTCTGGACACATTTTATAAAATCCATGATCACTCTAGTAGCGTAGAATCTGTCAATCTGTATAGAAATGTATGTAGTATTTATGGAGGTAAATAGTGTTCATTTCCATGGACATCCATTTTGTTCATCAGTGTTGTCATTGTTAACAGATGTTTTTACATGACATTGGTCACTAGCTACTTCCACCTGTACTGCAGGTGGTGAGGATGTTTCCACTTCCTTTAAGGCTTTGTTGGATGGTGTGATGCTATTTTTACCAGTCTGGAATTGACTGTTATCTGTTAAGGCCTTGTTGGATGGTGTGATGCTATTATTACCTGTCTGGAGTTGACTGTTATCTGTTAAGGCCTTGTTGGATGGTGTGATGCTATTATTACCTGTCTGGAGTTGACTGTTATCTGACAGCAGAACAGGCAGGTGTCCCGAATGACAGCACACTCCCAATACAGTGACTACTTCTGACCCCTACAAGCCCTGATCAAAAGTAGTGCACGAGGGAAGTTGGTGCCATTTGGCATTCAGATCAGGATAGAGGTCACAGTCAGTCCCACCTTCACCAGTCTCCTGTCAGTCCCACCTTCACTAGTCTCCTGACAGTCCCAGTCTCTCTCTAACATCATCCTACATCCATCACACTGTTTTATTCTATGTTTCTGTCAACATTTTATTCCTACTCCTCTAATCCCCTCATCTGGGTCAGAGCCCTCGCCCTGCGTCCTGGATTAACAGAAACTGATTTCTTCCAAACAGACATCCTCTCTGAAGTGACACTAAAGAAATGACGAGATTAAGATGGACACATAATGGACCTGCTGTCATTATAATACGCTAGTAGAGTATTAGGTATGTCTGGACCTGCTGTCATTATGATACACTAGTAGAGTATTAGGTATGTCTGGACCTGCTGTCATTATGATACACTAGTAGAGTATTAGGTATGTCTGGACCTGCTGTCATTATGATCCACTAGTAGAGTATTAGGTATGTCTGGACCTGCTGTCATTATGATCCACTAGTAGAGTATTAGGTATGTCTGGACCTGCTGTCATTATGATACACTAGTAGAGTATTAGGTATGTCTGGACCTGCTGTCATTATGATACACTAGTAGAGTATTAGGTATGTCTGGACCTGCTGTCATTATGATACACTAGTAGAGTATTAGGTATGTCTGGACCTGCTGTCATTATGATACACTAGTAGAGTATTAGGTATGTCTGGACCTGCTGTCATTATGATACACTAGTAGAGTATTAGGTATGTCTGGACCTGCTGTCATTATGATACACTAGTAGAGTATTAGGTATGTCTGGACCTGCTGTCATTATGATACACTAGTAGAGTATTAGGTATGTCTGGACCTGCTGTCATTATGATCCACTAGTAGAGTATTAGGTATGTCTGGACCTGCTGTCATTATGATCCACTAGTAGAGTATTAGGTATGTCTGGACCTGCTGTCATTATGATACACTAGTAGAGTATTAGGTATGTCTGGACCTGCTGTCATTATGATACACTAGTAGAGTATTAGGTATGTCTGGACCTGCTGTCATTATGATCCACTAGTAGAGTATTAGGTATGTCTGGACCTGCTGTCATTATGATACACTAGTAGAGTATTAGGTATGTCTGGACCTGCTGTCATTATGATACACTAGTAGAGTATTAGGTATGTCTGGACCTGCTGTCATTATGATACACTAGTAGAGTATTAGGTATGTCTGGACCTGCTGTCATTATGATCCACTAGTAGAGTATTAGGTATGTCTGGACCTGCTGTCATTATGATACACTAGTAGAGTATTAGGTATGTCTGGACCTGCTGTCATTATGATACACTAGTAGAGTATTAGGTATGTCTGGACCTGCTGTCATTATGATCCACTAGTAAAGTATTAGGTATGTCTGGACCTGCTGTCATTATGATACACTAGTAGAGTATTAGGTATGTCTGGACCTGCTGTCATTATGATACACTAGTAGAGTATTAGGTATGTCTGGACCTGCTGTCATTATGATACACTAGTAGAGTATTAGGTATGTCTGGACCTGCTGTCATTATGATATACTAGTAGAGTATTAGGTATGTCTGGACCTGCTGTCATTATGATCCACTAGTAGAGTATTAGGTATGTCTGGACCTGCTGTCATTATGATACACTAGTAGAGTATTAGGTATGTCTGGACCTGCTGTCATTATGATACACTAGTAGAGTATTAGGTATGTCTGGACCTGCTGTCATTATGATCCACTAGTAGAGTATTAGGTATGTCTGGACCTGCTGTCATTATGATACACTAGTAGAGTATTAGGTATGTCTGGACCTGCTGTCATTATGATACACTAGTAGAGTATTAGGTATGTCTGGACCTGCTGTCATTATGATCCACTAGTAGAGTATTAGGTATGTCTGGACCTGCTGTCATTATGATACACTAGTAGAGTATTAGGTATGTCTGGACCTGCTGTCATTATGATACACTAGTAGAGTATTAGGTATGTCTGGACCTGCTGTCATTATGATACACTAGTAGAGTATTAGGTATGTCTGGACCTGCTGTCATTATGATACACTAGTAGAGTATTAGGTATGTCTGGACCTGCTGTCATTATGATACACTAGTAGAGTATTAGGTATGTCTGGACCTGCTGTCATTATGATACACTAGTAGAGTATTAGGTATGTCTGGACCTGCTGTCATTATGATCCACTAGTAGAGTATTAGGTATGTCTGGACCTGCTGTCATTATGATCCACTAGTAGAGTATTAGGTATGTCTGGACCTGCTGTCATTATGATCCACTAGTAGAGTATTAGGTATGTCTGGACCTGCTGTCATTATGATACACTAGTAGAGTATTAGGTATGTCTGGACCTGCTGTCATTATGATATACTAGTAGAGTATTAGGTATGTCTGGACCTGCTGTCATTATGATACACTAGTAGAGTATTAGGTATGTCTGGACCTGCTGTCATTATGATACACTAGTAGAGTATTAGGTATGTCTGGACCTGCTGTCATTATGATACACTAGTAGAGTATTAGGTATGTCTGGACCTGCTGTCATTATGATCCACTAGTAGAGTATTAGGTATGTCTGGACCTGCTGTCATTATGATCCACTAGTAGAGTATTAGGTATGTCTGGACCTGCTGTCATTATGATCCACTAGTAGAGTATTAGGTATGTCTGGACCTGCTGTCATTATGATACACTAGTAGAGTATTAGGTATGTCTGGACCTGCTGTCATTATGATCCACTAGTAGAGTATTAGGTATGTCTGGACCTGCTGTCATTATGATCCACTAGTAGAGTATTAGGTATGTCTGGACCTGCTGTCATTATGATCCACTAGTAGAGTATTAGGTATGTCTGGACCTGCTGTCATTATGATCCACTAGTAGAGTATTAGGTATAGGTATTAGTATTATGCATCGTATTATGATCAGGCCCTTGATGTTGTCTGACTACCTCATAGATACCAGAGTCAGGAGACAGAGCTGACATCTGACCCCTACCTCATAGATACCAGAGTCAGGAGACATTACTGACATCTGACCCCTACCTCATAGATACCAGAGTCAGGAGACATTACTGACATCTGACCCCTACCTCATAGATACCAGAGTCAGGAGACAGAGCTGACATCTGACCCCTACCTCATAGATACCAGAGTCAGGAGACATTACTGACATCTGACCCCTACCTCATAGATACCAGAGTCAGGAGACAGAGCTGACATCTGACCCCTACCTCATAGATACCAGAGTCAGGAGACAGAGCTGACATCTGACCCCTACCTCATAGATACCAGAGTCAGGAGACAGAGCTGACATCTGACCCCTACCTCATAGATACCAGAGACAGAGCTGACATCTGACCCCTACCTCATAGATACCAGAGTCAGGAGACAGAGCTGACATCTGACCCCTACCTCATAGATACCAGAGACAGAGCTGACATCTGACCCCTACCTCATAGATACCAGAGTCAGGAGACAGAGCTGACATCTGACTCCTACCTCATAGATACCAGAGTCAGGAGACAGAGCTGACATCTGACCCCTACCTCATAGATACCAGAGTCAGGAGACAGAGCTGACATCTGACCCCTACCTCATAGATACCAGAGTCAGGAGACAGAGCTGACATCTGACCCCTACCTCATAGATACCAGAGTCAGGAGACAGAGCTGACATCTGACCCCTACCTCATAGATACCAGAGTCAGGAGACAGAGCTGACATCTGACCCCTACCTCATAGATACCAGAGTCAGGAGACAGAGCTGACATCTGACCCCTACCTCATAGATACCAGAGTCAGGAGACAGAGCTGACATCTGACCCCTACCTCATAGATACCAGAGTCAGGAGACAGAGCTGACATCTGACCCCTACCTCATAGATACCAGAATCAGGAGACAGAGCTGACATCTGACCCCTACCTCATAGATACCAGAGTCAGGAGACAGAGCTGACATCTGACCCCTACCTCATAGATACCAGAGTCAGGAGACAGAGCTGACATCTGACCCCTACCTCATAGATACCAGAGTCAGGAGACAGAGCTGACATCTGACCCCTACCTCATAGATACCAGAGTCAGGAGACAGAGCTGACATCTGACCCCTACCTCATAGATACCAGAGTCAGGAGACAGAGCTGACATCTGACCCCTACCTCATAGATACCAGAGTCAGGAGACAGAGCTGACATCTGACCCCTACCTCATAGATACCAGAGTCAGAAGACAGAGCTGACATCTGACCCCTACCTCATAGATACCAGAGTCAGGAGACAGAGCTGACATCTGACCCCTACCTCATAGATACCAGAGTCAGGAGACAGAGCTGACATCTGACCCCTACCTCATAGATACCAGAGTCAGGAGACAGAGCTGACATCTGACCCCTACCTCATAGATACCAGAGTCAGGAGACAGAGCTGACATCTGACCCCTACCTCATAGATACCAGAGTCAGGAGACAGAGCTGACATCTGACCCCTACCTCATAGATACCAGAGTCAGGAGACAGAGCTGACATCTGACCCCTACCTCATAGATACCAGAGTCAGGAGACAGAGCTGACATCTGACCCCTACCTCATAGATACCAGAGTCAGGAGACAGAGCTGACATCTGACCCCTACCTCATAGATACCAGAGTCAGGAGACAGAGCTGACATCTGACCCCTACCTCATAGATACCAGAGTCAGGAGACATTACTGACATCTGACCCCTACCTCATAGATACCAGAGTCAGGAGACAGAGCTGACATCTGACCCCTACCTCATAGATACAAGAGTCAGGAGACAGAGCTGACATCTGACCCCTACCTCATAGATACCAGAGTCAGGAGACAGAGCTGACATCTGACCCCTACCTCATAGATACCAGAGTCAGGAGACAGAGCTGACATCTGACCCCTACCTCATAGATACCAGAGTCAGGAGACAGAGCTGACATCTGACCCCTACCTCATAGATACCAGAGTCAGGAGACAGAGCTGACATCTGACCCCTACCTCATAGATACCAGAGTCAGGAGACAGAGCTGACATCTGACCCCTACCTCATTGATACCAGATTCAGGAGACATATACACTCTTATAGAAAAGGGATCCAAAAGGGTTCTTCGGCTGTCCCATTAGGAGAACCCTTTTTCGTTCCAGGGAGAACCCTTTTTGTTTCCAGGGAGAACCCTTTTTGGTTCCAGGTAGAACCCTTTTTGGTTCCAGGGAGAACCCTTTTTGGTTCCAGGTAGAACCATTTTGGGTTCCATGTAGAACCCTCTGTGGAAAGGGTTCTACATGGAACCCAAAACAATTCTACCTGGAACCAGCAAGGGTTCTTGAAAGGGTTCTCCTATGGGGGACAGATGAATAACCCTTTTAGGTTCTAGATGGTATCTTTTGTTGTAAGAGTGTAGGGAATCGGGTGCCGTTTGAAGAGCATCGTAAACCCACAGGCTGTATAAGAGGCTTAATGACCAGTGGAGACGAACCGCAGCTGGGTGCAGTGGGCAGGTGCTGTCCTAGCAGGGCATAGGAGGTCGGGTATAAAATACACTACAGTACAGCTCTCGGCTCAGATAATGGAAGCTGCCTGGTCCCTCTACTCTACAGGGATTACAGTGGATTATGTTCCTGCTGTGTATGGCTGTCAGACATGTCCTTTTTACTGTCCATTTGATTGTGCTGTAAAGTAGGACTTTATTTTCTCCGTCGTGTGGTGAAGAGACTGGACATGACAACAGGACTTTATTTTCTCCGTCGTGTGGTGAAGAGACTGGACATGACAACAGGACTTTATTTTCTCCGTCGTGTGGTGAAGAGACTGGACATGACAATGCTCCGAGATGATCCCAGGAAAGCTGTTGTTCAAGGCATCTAAGTTCAAAAACACGAGGGAAAAGACTTCCTGTCACAGAAGTGTTGTGATGCTAATATAGACGTAATGAAACAGACCCTCTGTTCTGAAAGGAAGCCTCGATGCCAGTCTGTTACTGCTTTTTGGGGTTTCTGTACTTTACTATTCATATTTTAAAACTTTGACTTTAATTTCACTATGTTCCTAAATAAAATAATGTACTTTTTTCTCCACACATTTTCCCTGACACCCAAAGTACTATCTGATCAGCTAACCGATCGCTGCAGCTGTTACATAGCCCATCTGTAAATAGCCTAATCTACCTTCCTCATCCCCATATTGTTTTTATTAACTTTTTCTGCTCTTTAGCACACCAGTATCTCTACTTGCACATCTTTATATGCTCATCATCATCTGCTCATTTATCACTCCAGTGTTAATCTGATAAATTGTAATTCGCTACTATGGTCTTTATTGCCTTACCTCACGCCATTTGCAAACACTGTATATAAACTTTTCCTATTGTGTTATATACTACGTTTTGTTTATTCCATGTGTAACTCTGTGTTGTTTGTGTCGAACTGCTTTGCTTTATCTTGGCCAGGTCGCAGTTGTAAATGAGAACTTGTTCTCAACTGGCCTACCTGGTTAAATAAAGTTGAAATAATTTTTTATATACATTTTTTTTTATACTTAAGTACATTTTAGCAATTCCATTTACTTTTGATACTTAAGTATATATAAAACCAAAAACTTTTAATCAAGTAGTATTTTACTGGGTGACTTTCCCTTTTACTGGAGTCATTTTCTATTAAAGGATCTTTACAATTCAGTACTTTTTCCACCGCTGATGAAATGGTCATGTTTGACCAAACAAGTACTCAATTGTAAAGATCCGTTAATAGAAAATGACTCAGGTAAAAGAGAAATGAGAAATGGAATTGGTAATAACAGACACAGATCTGGGACCAGGCTAGACATTAAGGTCCCCTTCTGTCCAACTACAACTCTTCTGATCTGGGACCAGGCTAGACATTAAGGTCCCCTTCTGTCCAACTACAACTCTTCTGATCAACAGATATGATTCAGCTGGACGGATCAGGTTCATGAAACAATGGTTCCATTTTAATGGACGGCCCGAAGCGCTAGACATTTCTATATTGATACATATTGGCAAATATTTAAGAAGCTTCTGGGCTGTGACGGAGGTAGCATGAATGTTGAGATGACACATGAAGGAGATCATGCCGGATGTAACACTAACAACAGCAGTATTCATGTTCCTGTATAAGTCATTGTGTTCTCAGTGTATAGGAATATTGGTGAAATGGAACGAAGACCTTTATTCCAGGCCCAAATGACACTCTTCTCCCTATGTAGTGCACTATGGGCTCTGGTCAAAAGTAGTGCACTATACAGGGAATAGGGTTCCGTTTGGGACGCAGTCTAGGTGTTCCACTGTCCACCAGGACACAGCAGATTACTCAGGGTTGGGGCCGCGGCCCAGCCATGTAAACACAGGAGGTGTGGCACCACAGTTCAGCCAGTTATCATAAACTTGATCTAGATTCAAATGTTCTTGGACTCAATACTCGGGAATGGATTGTGTATTTATATGTATTTAGGCATTTCAAATATGATGAATCTCATTATTTTATGTACGTTAAACAGGAAATGTTTCAATGATGGAAGCTCTCGTCTCTGCTCAGCGTTTTCTGATTGGATGAATTGAGTTGTTTTATATTTCAGAAAGAGTTCAAACAGAATATTTTCTGCTGATTTAAAAACAGTCGGTCTGTATCGTTTCTCTGGTCCGTAGAAGCTCACCTCTTTGTGGCAGGATCTCTGCTCTAGTCTCTCTGGTCCGTAGAAGCTCTACTCTTTAGGATCTCTGCTCTAGTCTCTCTGGTCCGTAGAAGCTCTTTGTGGCAGGATCTCTGCTCTAGTCTCTCTGGTCCGTAGAAGCTCACCTCTTTGTGGCAGGATCTCTGCTCTAGTCTCTCTGGTGTGGAGATGTCATCATGTCGGTGCATGTCAACATTCATCATCTCCTCTGGGATCGCTGCCAATCACATAACTCCTCCTCAGTTTAATTCTCAGTACATTTCCATAGGAATGTTGCTGCTGACTGCTTGACTAATAGTCCTTAGGCCATTCATAACAGATTAACACATTTATTAACACATTAACACATTTATTAACACATTCATAACACATTTATTAACACATTTATTAACACATTCATAACAGATTAACACATTTATTAACACATTAACACATTCATAACACATTTATAACACATTAACACATTCATAACACATTCATAACACATTTATAACACATTAACACATTCATACCACATTTATTAACACATTCATAACACATATATTAACATTAACACATTAATGAACACGTTCGTAACACATTAATGAACACGTTCGTAACACATTAATGAACACGTTCGTAACACATTAATGAACACGTTCGTAACACATTAATGAACACGTTCGTAACACATTAATGAACACGTTCGTAACACATTAATGAACACGTTCGTAACACATTAATGAACACGTTCGTAAGACATTTCTGAAAATTCTAGCGAAATGTATAGAGCATAGAATTAAAAAGGTATTGTCGGACATTATTCATTCTAATCAGACAGATTTTTTACATGGACGATACATTTGAGATAATATAAGACAAGTACTGGAAACAATAAAATACAATGAAATATCTGGGACACCAGGCCTGGTATTCAAAGCTGACTTTGAAAAGGCTTTTGATAAAGTACGACTGGAGTTTATATATAAATGCCTGGAACATTTCCTTTTTGGAGAATATCTTATAAAATATGTTAAAATCATGTATAGTTACCCTTGGTGTAAAATAGTAAATAATGTCTGCTTCTCAGAAAGTTTTAAACTGTCAAGAGGAGTAAAACAAGGTTGTCCACTATCGGCATATCTATTTATTATTGCCATCGAAATGTTAGCTATTAAAATTAGATCCAACAATAATATCAAGGGATTAGAAATCCAGGGATGAAAAACAGAGGTGTCTTTGTACTCTGATTCGTGTTTTCTTTTAAATCCACAACTGGGATCCACGGCCTCATAGAGGATCTAGATACTTTATCTAACCTCTCTGGATTCAAACCAAATTTGAATCAGTAAAAAATACTACTTTTACATTACCGTGTAGTTTACCAATAAAATGGTCTGACGGTGATGTGGATATACTCTGTATACATATCCTGAAATAAATAAATGATCTGACTACAATACATTTTAATAGAAAGTTAGCAAACATAGATAAGATCTGGCTACCATGGAAAGGTAAATACTTGTCTATTAGTGGAAAAATCATCCTGATTTAACTCTTTAGTCATATCCCAGTTTACCCTGATTAACTCTTTAGTCATATCCCAGTTTACCCTGATTAACTCTTTAGTCATATCCCAGTTTACCCCGATTAACTCTTTAGTCATATCCCAGTTTACCCTGATTAACTCTTTAGTCATATCCCAGTTTACCCTGATTAACTCTTTAGTCATATCCCAGTTTACCCTGACTAACTCTTTAGTCATATCCCAGTTTACCCTGATTTAACTCTTTAGTCATATCCCAGTTTACCCTGACTAACTCTTTAGTCATATTCCAGTTTACCTATTTGCTTATGGTTTCTCCTACACCTAGCGAACAGTTTTTAAAATACATTTTATTTGGAACGGCAAGCCAGACAATATTTAACTGGCCTATTTATATAATGAATATGAATTCGGAGAGCAGAAATGATTAAATATTAAAGCATTAGACCCTCACTAAAAGCTTCAGTCATACAGAAGTTATACTTAAATCCAAAGTAGTTCTCTAGAAAATTTGTAAGAATGTCTCACCCTTTTTCAAGAATGGCCTTTATTCAGATTACAACCTCTCCCTTTACTCAGATTATAACCTTTCCCTTTATTCATATTACAACCTCTCCCTTTATTCAGATTGCAAACTCTCCCTTTATTCAGATTACAACCTCTCCCTTTATTCAGATTATAATCTCTCCCTTTATCCAGATTACAACCTCTCCCTTTATTCAGATTATAATCTCTCCCTTTATCCAGATTACAACCTCTCCCTTTATTCAGATTACAACCTCTCCCTTTATTCAGATTATAATGTCTCCCTTTATTCAGATTACAACCTCTCCCTTTATTCAGATTATAATCTCTCCCTTTATTCAGATTACAGCCTCTCCCTTTATTCAGATTACAACCTCTCCCTTTATTCAGATTACAACCTCTCCCTTTATTCAGATTACAATCTCTCCCTTTATTCAGATTGCAACCCCTCCCTTTATTCAGATTATAATCTCTCCCTTTATTCAGATTACAATCTCTCCCTTTATTCAGATTACAGCCTCTCCCTTTATTCAGATTACAACCTCTCTCTTTATTCAGATTATAATCTCTCCCTTTATTCAGATTACAACCTCTCCCTTTATTCAGATTATAATCTCTCCCTTTATTCAGATTACAGCCTCTCCCTTTATTCAGATTACAACCTCTCCCTTTATTCAGATTACAGCCTCTCCCTTTATTCAGATTACAACCTCTCCCTTTATTCAGATTATAATCTCTCCCATTATTCAGATTACAACCTCTCCCTTTATTCAGATTACAGCCTCTCCCTTTATTCAGATTACAACCTCTCTCTTTATTCAGATTATAATCTCTCCCTTTATTCAGATTACAACCTCTCCCTTTATTCAGATTATAATCTCTCTCTTTATTCAGATTACAACCTCTCCCTTTATTCAGATTACAACCTCTCCCTTTATTCACAGCAGTGATATCAGACTAGAGGTTAGCAGGTTAGCAGCACACAACAGTGATATCAGACTAGAGGTTAGCAGGTTAGCAGGATACAGCAGTGATATCAGACTAGAGGTTAGCAGGTTAGCAGCATACAGCAGTGATATCAGACTAGAGGTTAGCAGGTTAGCAGCAGTGATATCAGACTAGAGGTTAGCAGCCTACAGCAGTGATATCAGACTAGATGTTAGCAGGTTAGCAGGATACAGCAGTGATATCAGACTAGAGGTTAGCAGGTTAGCAGCAGTGATATCAGACTAGATGTTAGCAGGTTAGCAGGATACAGCAGTGATATCAGACTAGAGGTAGAGGTTAGCAGCATACAGCAGTGATATCAGACTAGAGGTTAGCAGCATACAGCAGTGATATCAGACTAGATGTTAGCAGGTTAGCAGGATACAGCAGTGATATCAGACTAGAGGTTAGCAGGTTAGCAGCATACAGCAGTGATATCAGGCTAGAGGTTAGCAGCATACAGCAGTGATATCAGACTAGAGGTTAGCAGCATACAGCAGTGATATCAGGCTAGAGGTTAGCAGGTTAGCAGCATACAGCAGTGATATCAGACTAGAGGTTAGCAGCATACAGCAGTGATATCAGACTAGAGGTTGGCAGGTTAGCAGCATACAGCAGTGATATCAGACTAGAGGTTAGCAGCATACAGCAGTGATATCAGGCTAGAGGTTAGCAGCATACAGCACTGATATCAGACTAGAGGTTAGCAGGTTAGCAGCATACAGCAGTGATATCAGACTAGAGGTTAGCAGGTTAGCAGCATACAGCAGTGATATCAGGCTAGAGGTTAGCAGGTTAGCAGCATACAGCAGTGATATCAGACTAGAGGTTAGCAGCATACAGCAGTGATATCAGGCTAGATGTCAGCAGGTTAGCAGCACACAGCAGTGATATCAGGCTAGAGGTTAGCAGGTTAGCAGCATACAGCAGTGATATCAGACTAGAGGTTAGCAGGTTAGCAGCATACAGCAGTGATATCAGGCTAGAGGTTAGCAGGTTAGCAGGATACTGCAGTGATATCAGACTAGATGTTAGCAGGTTAGCAGCATACAGCAGTGATATCAGACTAGAGGTAGAGGTTAGCAGCATACAGCAGTGATATCAGGCTAGAGGTTAGCAGCATACAGCAGTGATATCAGGCTAGAGGTTAGCAGCATACAGCAGTGATATCAGGCTAGAGGTTAGCAGCATACAGCAGTGATATCAGGCTAGAGGTTAGCAGCATACAGCAGTGATATCAGGCTAGAGGTTAGCAGCATACAGCAGTGATATCAGGCTAGAGGTTAGCAGCATACAGCAGTGATATCAGGCTAGAGGTAGAGGTTAGCAGCATACAGCAGTGATATCAGACTAGAGGTTAGCAGCATACAGCAGTGATATCAGACTAGAGGTTAGCAGCATACAGCAGTGATATCAGGCTAGAGGTTAGCAGGTTAGCAGCATACAGCAGTGATATCAGACTAGAGGTTAGCAGCATACAGCAGTGATATCAGACTAGAGGTTAGCAGGTTAGCAGCATACAGCAGTGATATCAGACTAGAGGTTAGCAGGATACAGCAGTGATATCAGACTAGAGGTTAGCAGGATACAGCAGTGATATCAGACTAGAGGTTAGCAGCATACAGCAGTGATATCAGACTAGAGGTTAGCAGGATACAGCAGTGATATCAGGCTAGAGGTTAGCAGCATACAGCAGTGATATCAGGCTAGAGGTTAGCAGGTTAGCAGCATACAGCAGTGATATCAGACTAGAGGTTAGCAGGTTAGCAGGATACTGCAGTGATATCAGGCTAGAGGTTAGCAGGTTAGCAGCATACAGCAGTGATATCAGGCTAGAGGTAGAGGTTAGCAGCATACAGCAGTGATATCAGACTAGAGGTTAGCAGGTTAGCAGCATACAGCAGTGATATCAGACTAGAGGTAGAGGTTAGCAGCATACAGCAGTGATATCAGACTAGAGGTAGAGGTTAGCAGCATACAGCAGTGATATCAGGCTAGAGGTTAGCAGGTTAGCAGCATACAGCAGTGATATCAGACTAGAGGTTAGCAGCATACAGCAGTGATATCAGGCTAGAGGTTAGCAGGTTAGCAGCATACAGCAGTGATATCAGACTAGAGGTAGAGGTTAGCAGCATACAGCAGTGATATCAGGCTAGAGGTTAGCAGGTTAGCAGCATACAGCAGTGATATCAGGCTAGAGGTTAGCAGGTTAGCAGCATACAGCAGTGATATCAGGCTAGAGGTTAGCAGGTTAGCAGCATACAGCAGTGATATCAGACTAGAGGTAGAGGTTAGCAGGATACAGCAGTGATATCAGACTAGAGGTAGAGGTTAGCAGGATACAGCAGTGATATCAGACTAGAGGTTAGCAGGTTAGCAGCATACAGCAGTGATATCAGGCTAGAGGTTAGCAGGTTAGCAGCATACAGCAGTGATATCAGGCTAGAGGTTAGCAGGTTAGCAGCATACAGCAGTGATATCAGACTAGAGGTTAGCAGCATACAGCAGTGATATCAGGCTAGAGGTTAGCAGGTTAGCAGCATACAGCAGTGATATCAGACTAGAGGTTAGCAGCATACTGCAGTGATATCAGACTAGATGTTAGCAGGTTAGCAGCATACAGCAGTGATATCAGGCTAGAGGTTAGCAGCATGCAGCAGTGATATCAGACTAGAGGTAGAGGTTAGCAGGATACAGCAGTGATATCAGGCTAGAGGTTAGCAGGTTAGCAGCATACAGCAGTGATATCAGACTAGAGGTTAGCAGCATACTGCAGTGATATCAGACTAGATGTTAGCAGGTTAGCAGCATACAGCAGTGATATCAGACTAGAGGTAGAGGTTAGCAGGATACTGCAGTGATATCAGACTAGAGTTTAGCAGGTTAGCAGCATACAGCAGTGATATCAGGTTAGAGGTTAGCAGCATACAGCAGTGATATCAGGCTAGAGGTTAGCAGCATACAGCAGTGATATCAGACTAGAGGTTAGCAGGATACAACAGTGATATCAGGCTAGAGGTTAGCAGCATACAGCAGTGATATCAGGCTAGATGTTAGCAGGTTAGCAGCATACAGCAGTGATATCAGACTAGAGGTTAGCAGGTTAGCAGCATACAGCAGTGATATCAGGCTAGAGGTTAGCAGGTTAGCAGCATACAGCAGTGATATCAGACTAGAGGTAGAGGTTAGCAGCATACAGCAGTGATATCAGACTAGAGGTTAGCAGGTTAGCAGCATGCAGCAGTGATATCAGACTAGAGGTTAGCAGGATACAGCAGTGATATCAGACTAGAGGTTAGCAGGTTAGCAGCATACAGCAGTGATGTCAGACTACAGGTTAGCAGGATACAGCAGTGATATCAGACTAGAGGTTAGCAGGATACAGCAGTGATATCAGGCTAGAGGTTAGCAGGTTAGCAGGATACATCAGTGATATCAGGCTAGAGGTTAGCAGGTTAGCAGCATACAGCAGTGATATCAGACTAGAGGTTAGCAGGTTAGCAGCATACAGCAGTGATATCAGGCTAGAGGTTAGCAGGTTAGCAGCATACAGCAGTGATATCAGACTAGAGGTAGAGGTTAGCAGCATACAGCAGTGATATCAGACTAGAGGTTAGCAGGTTAGCAGGATACTGCAGTGATATCAGGCTAGAGGTTAGCAGGTTAGCAGCATACAGGAGTGATATCAGACTAGAGGTTAGCAGGATAGCAGGATACAGCAGTGATATCAGGCTAGAGGTTAGCAGGTTAGCAGCATACAGCAGTGATATCAGACTAGAGGTAGAGGTTAGCAGCATACAGCAGTGATATCAGACTAGAGGTTAGCAGGTTAGCAGGATACTGCAGTGATATCAGGCTAGAGGTTAGCAGGTTAGCAGCATACAGCAGTGATATCAGGCTAGAGGTAGAGGTTAGCAGCATACAGCAGTGATATCAGGCTAGAGGTAGAGGTTAGCAGGATACTGCAGTGATATCAGACTAGAGGTTAGCAGGTTAGCAGCATACAGCAGTGATATAAGGCTAGAGGTTAGCAGGTTAGCAGCATACAGCAGTGATATCAGACTAGAGGTTAGCAGCATACAGCAGTGATATCAGACTAGAGGTTAGCAGGTTAGCAGCATACAGCAGTGATATCAGGCTAGAGGTTAGCAGGTTAGCAGCGAAACAGCAGTGATATCAGACTAGAGGTTAGCAGCATACAGCAGTGATATCAGGCTAGAGGTTAGCAGGATACTGCAGTGATATCAGGCTAGAGGTAGAGGTTAGCAGGTTAGCAGCATACAGCAGTGATATCAGACTAGATGCAGGTTAGCAGCATACAGCAGTGATATCAGACTAGAGGTTAGCAGCATACAGCAGTGATATCAGACTAGATGCAGGTTAGCAGCATACAGCAGTGATATCAGGCTAGAGGTTAGCAGGATACAGCAGTGATATCAGACTAGAGGTAGAGGTTAGCAGCATACAGCAGTGATATCAGGCTAGAGGTTAGCAGGATACAGCAGTGATATCAGACTAGAGGTTAGCAGCATACAGCAGTGATATCAGGCTAGAGGTTAGCAGGTTAGCAGCATACAGCAGTGATATCAGGCTAGAGATTAGCAGGTTAGCAGCATACAGCAGTGATATCAGGCTAGAGGTTAGCAGGTTAGCAGCATACAGCAGTGATATCAGACTAGAGGTTAGCAGGTTAGCAGCATACAGCAGTGATATCAGGCTAGAGGTTAGCAGGTTAGCAGCATACAGCAGTGATATCAGACTAGAGGTAGAGGTTAGCAGGATACAGCAGTGATATCAGACTAGAGGTTAGCAGCATACAGCAGTGATATCAGGCTAGAGGTTAGCAGGTTAGCAGCATACAGCAGTGATATCAGGCTAGAGGTTAGCAGGTTAGCAGCATACAGCAGTGATATCAGACTAGAGGTTAGCAGCATACAGCAGTGATATCAGACTAGAGGTTAGCAGCATACAGCAGTGATATCAGACTAGAGGTAGAGGTTAACAGCATACAGCAGTGATATCAGGCTAGAGGTTAGCAGCATACAGCAGTGATATCAGGCTAGAGTTTAGCAGGTTAGCAGCATACAGCAGTGATATCAGACTAGAGGTTAGCAGCATACAGCAGTGATATCAGACTAGAGGTAGAGGTTAGCAGCATACAGCAGTGATATCAGACTAGAGGTTAGCAGGTTAGCAGCATACAGCAGTGATATCAGGCTAGAGGTTAGCAGCATACAGCAGTGATATCAGGCTAGAGGTTAGCAGGTTAGCAGCATACAGCAGTGATATCAGACTAGAGGTTAGCAGGTTAGCAGCATACAGCAGTGATATCAGACTAGAGGTTAGCAGGATACAGCAGTGATATCAGACTAGAGGTTAGCAGGTTAGCAGCATACAGCAGTGATATCAGGCTAGAGGTTAGCAGGTTAGCAGCATACAGCAGTGATATCAGGCTAGAGGTTAGCAGGTTAGCAGCATACAGCAGTGATATCAGACTAGAGGTTAGCAGGATACAGCAGTGATATCAGACTAGAGGTTAGCAGGTTAGCAGCATACAGCAGTGATATCAGGCTAGAGGTTAGCAGGTTAGCAGCATACAGCAGTGATATCAGGTTAGAGGTTAGCAGCATACAGCAGTGATATCAGGCTAGAGGTTAGCAGCATACAGCAGTGATATCAGACTAGAGGTTAGCAGCATACAGCAGTGATATCAGACTAGAGGTAGAGGTTAGCAGCATACAGCAGTGATATCAGGCTAGAGGTAGAGGTTAGCAGCATACAGCAGTGATATCAGGCTAGAGGTAGAGGTTAGCAGCATACAGCAGTGATATCAGGCTAGAGGTTAGCAGGATACAGCAGTGATATCAGACTAGAGGTAGAGGTTAGAAGGATACAGCAGTGATATCAGACTAGAGGTTAGCAGCATACAGCAGTGATATCAGACTAGAGGTTAGCAGCATACAGCAGTGATATCAGACTAGAGGTTAGCAGGTTAGCAGCATACAGCAGTGATATCAGACTAGAGGTTAGCAGGTTAGCAGCATACAGCAGTGATATCAGACTAGAGGTTAGCAGGTTAGCAGCATACAGCAGTGATATCAGACTAGAGGTTAGCAGGTTAGCAGCATACAGCAGTGATATCAGACTAGAGGTTAGCAGGTTAGCAGCATACAGCAGTGATATCAGGCTAGAGGTTAGCAGGTTAGCAGCATACAGCAGTGATATCAGACTAGAGGTTAGCAGGTTAGCAGCATACAGCAGTGATATCAGACTAGAGGTTAGCAGGTTAGCAGGATACAGCAGTGATATCAGACTAGAGGTTAGCAGGTTAGCAGGATACAGCAGTGATATCAGACTAGAGGTTAGCAGCATACAGCAGTGATATCAGACTAGAGGTTAGCAGCATACAGCAGTGATATCAGGCTAGAGGTTAGCAGGTTAGCAGCATACAGCAGTGATATCAGGCTAGAGGTTAGCAGGTTAGCAGCATACAGCAGTGATATCAGACTAGAGGTTAGCAGGTTAGCAGCATACAGCAGTGATATCAGGCTAGAGGTTAGCAGGATACAGCAGTGATATCAGGCTAGAGGTTAGCAGGTTAGCAGCATACAGCAGTGATATCAGACTAGAGGTTAGCAGGTTAGCAGCATACAGCAGTGATATCAGACTAGAGGTTAGCAGGTTAGCAGCATACAGCAGTGATATCAGGCTAGAGGTTAGCAGGTTAGCAGCATACAGCAGTGATATCAGGCTAGAGGTTAGCAGGTTAGCAGCATACAGCAGTGATATCAGACTAGAGGTTAGCAGGTTAGCAGCATACAGCAGTGATATCAGGCTAGATGTTAGCAGGTTAGCAGCATACTGCAGTGATATCAGGCTAGAGGTAGAGGTTAGCAGCATACAGCAGTGATATCAGACTAGAGTTTAGCAGGTTAGCAGGATACTGCAGTGATATCAGGCTAGAGGTTAGCAGCATACAGCAGTGATATCAGACTAGAGGTTAGCAGGTTAGCAGCATACAGCAGGGATATCAGGCTAGAGGTTAGCAGGTTAGCAGCATACAGCAGTGATATCAGGCTAGAGGTAGAGGTTAGCAGGATACTGCAGTGATATCAGGCTAGAGTTTAGCAGGTTAGCAGGATACTGCAGTGATATCAGACTAGAGGTTAGCAGGTTAGCAGCATACAGCAGTGATATCAGGCTAGAGGTTAGCAGCATACAGCAGTGATATCAGGCTAGAGGTTAGCAGGTTAGCAGCATACAGCAGTGATATCAGACTAGAGGTTAGCAGGTTAGCAGCATACAGCAGTGATATCAGACTAGAGGTTAGCAGGATACAGCAGTGATATCAGACTAGAGGTTAGCAGGTTAGCAGCATACAGCAGTGATATCAGGCTAGAGGTTAGCAGGTTAGCAGCATACAGCAGTGATATCAGGCTAGAGGTTAGCAGGTTAGCAGCATACAGCAGTGAAATCAGACTAGAGGTTAGCAGGATACAGCAGTGATATCAGACTAGAGGTTAGCAGGTTAGCAGCATACAGCAGTGATATCAGGCTAGAGGTTAGCAGGTTAGCAGCATACAGCAGTGATATCAGGTTAGAGGTTAGCAGCATACAGCAGTGATATCAGGCTAGAGGTTAGCAGCATACAGCAGTGATATCAGACTAGAGGTTAGCAGCATACAGCAGTGATATCAGACTAGAGGTAGAGGTTAGCAGCATACAGCAGTGATATCAGGCTAGAGGTAGAGGTTAGCAGCATACAGCAGTGATATCAGGCTAGAGGTAGAGGTTAGCAGCATACAGCAGTGATATCAGGCTAGAGGTTAGCAGGATACAGCAGTGATATCAGACTAGAGGTAGAGGTTAGAAGGATACAGCAGTGATATCAGACTAGAGGTTAGCAGCATACAGCAGTGATATCAGACTAGAGGTTAGCAGCATACAGCAGTGATATCAGACTAGAGGTTAGCAGGTTAGCAGCATACAGCAGTGATATCAGACTAGAGGTTAGCAGGTTAGCAGCATACAGCAGTGATATCAGACTAGAGGTTAGCAGGTTAGCAGCATACAGCAGTGATATCAGACTAGAGGTTAGCAGGTTAGCAGCATACAGCAGTGATATCAGACTAGAGGTTAGCAGGTTAGCAGCATACAGCAGTGATATCAGGCTAGAGGTTAGCAGGTTAGCAGCATACAGCAGTGATATCAGACTAGAGGTTAGCAGGTTAGCAGCATACAGCAGTGATATCAGACTAGAGGTTAGCAGGTTAGCAGGATACAGCAGTGATATCAGACTAGAGGTTAGCAGGTTAGCAGGATACAGCAGTGATATCAGACTAGAGGTTAGCAGCATACAGCAGTGATATCAGACTAGAGGTTAGCAGCATACAGCAGTGATATCAGGCTAGAGGTTAGCAGGTTAGCAGCATACAGCAGTGATATCAGGCTAGAGGTTAGCAGGTTAGCAGCATACAGCAGTGATATCAGACTAGAGGTTAGCAGGTTAGCAGCATACAGCAGTGATATCAGGCTAGAGGTTAGCAGGATACAGCAGTGATATCAGGCTAGAGGTTAGCAGGTTAGCAGCATACAGCAGTGATATCAGACTAGAGGTTAGCAGGTTAGCAGCATACAGCAGTGATATCAGACTAGAGGTTAGCAGGTTAGCAGCATACAGCAGTGATATCAGGCTAGAGGTTAGCAGGTTAGCAGCATACAGCAGTGATATCAGGCTAGAGGTTAGCAGGTTAGCAGCATACAGCAGTGATATCAGACTAGAGGTTAGCAGGTTAGCAGCATACAGCAGTGATATCAGGCTAGATGTTAGCAGGTTAGCAGCATACTGCAGTGATATCAGGCTAGAGGTAGAGGTTAGCAGCATACAGCAGTGATATCAGACTAGAGTTTAGCAGGTTAGCAGGATACTGCAGTGATATCAGGCTAGAGGTTAGCAGCATACAGCAGTGATATCAGACTAGAGGTTAGCAGGTTAGCAGCATACAGCAGGGATATCAGGCTAGAGGTTAGCAGGTTAGCAGCATACAGCAGTGATATCAGGCTAGAGGTAGAGGTTAGCAGGATACTGCAGTGATATCAGGCTAGAGTTTAGCAGGTTAGCAGGATACTGCAGTGATATCAGACTAGAGGTTAGCAGGTTAGCAGCATACAGCAGTGATATCAGGCTAGAGGTTAGCAGGTTAGCAGCATACAGCAGTGATATCAGGCTAGAGGTTAGCAGGTTAACAGCATACAGCAGTGATATCAGGCTAGAGGTTAGCAGCATACAGCAGTGATATCAGGCTAGATGTTAGCAGGTTAGCAGCATACAGCAGTGATATCAGGCTAGAGTTTAGCAGGTTAGCAGCATACTGCAGTGATATCAGGCTAGAGGTTAGCAGGTTAGCAGGATACTGCAGTGATATCAGGCTAGAGGTTAGCAGCATACTGCAGTGATATCAGGCTAGAGGTTAGCAGGTTAGCAGCATACAGCAGTGATATCAGACTAGAGGTTAGCAGGATACAGCAGTGATATCAGACTAGAGGTTAGCAGGTTAGCAGCATACAGCAGTGATATCAGACTAGAGGTTAGCAGGATACAGCAGTGATATCAGACTAGAGGTTAGCAGGTTAGCAGGATACAGCAGTGATATCAGACTAGAGGTTAGCAGGATACAGCAGTGATATCAGGCTAGAGGTTAGCAGGTTAGCAGCATACTGCAGTGATATCAGGCTAGAGTTTAGCAGGTTAGCAGCATACTAAGTTGAGCTCTTATCAACTGATTCATCTATTGTACTTTGTGTTTGTAGTTTGACTACTGTAACAGGGAACTATTGAGACAATAGATGATACACATATAATTTACATGTGAAAGGAAGGAAGAATATCCAGGGGCTAGACTGCTGTGATGTCACATGAACGACAGCCAATACAATCTATCAGGTTTATTCTGCTGAACACCCTCATCTCATGGTGAATGCAGTCATAGAACTAGATCCAATGTAAGACATTACCTTGATGTATTCTAATCTAATAATCAAGTTCTAGATCTAATGTAGAACATTACCTTGATGTATTCTAATCTAATAATCAAGTTCTAGATCTAATGTAGAACATTACCTTGATGTATTCTAATCTAATAATCAAGTTCTAGATCTAATGTAGAACATTACCTTGATGTATTCTAATCTAATAATCAAGTTCTAGATCTAATGTAGAACATTACCTTGATGTATTCTAATCTAATAATCAAGTTCTAGATCTAATGTAGAACATTACCTTGATGTATTCTAATCTAATAATCAAGTTCTAGATCTAATGTAGAACATTACCTTGATGTATTCTAATCTAATAATCAAGTTCTAGATCTAATGTAGAACATTACCTTGATGTATTCTAATCTAATAATCAAGTTCTAGATCTAATGTAGAACATTACCTTGATGTATTCTAATCTAATAATCAAGTTCTAGATCTAATGTAGAACATTACCTTGATGTATTCTAATCTAATTATCAAGTTCTAGATCTAATGTAGAACATTACCTTGATGTATTCTAATCTAATTATCAAGTTCTAGATCTAATGTAGAACATTACCTTGATGTATTCTAATCTAATTATCAAGTTCTAGATCTGATGTAGAACATTACCTTGATGTATTCTAATCTAATTATCAAGTTCTAGATCTAATGTAGAACATTACCATGATGTATTCTAATCTAATAATCAAGTTCTTCTATGCTCCTCAGTCTAAGTCGGTAGATCGTTTTCGTAGTTTGCTACTAACCAGTGAAAATGTGGTTGTGGTGATGATGACCAACATACAGTTCACAGTTTCAGTCTAATGGTGTCTTTCTGTCTCTCTATTTCACAGCTTTCAGTGATGGATGTTAAACCCTAGATAGTCCTCAGAGCACTATCTATACCCTCTTCCTCCTCTTCCTGCTCATCCTCCTCTTCCTGCTCATCACCATGGACTCCCCTTCTAAGAAGTCCGGTGTGTTGTCCCACCTGCGGCAGCGCGCCGGGCCCCTCCTCTCTACCATCCGGCGGCGCAGGAAGAACCCCAGTAAGACTGAGATGTTTCCAGAACATGTCTTAAACCACAGGATGAGTTCCTCTGTCCCAGACATCACCCCCACCTCCTCCCTGGCCCAGCAGGACTACCAGACTTACAGCAGCCCCAACACTCCCGCCATGAAGACTGTTGGAGACAGAAGACAGGGAGGAGGTGCTAACTCCCACACTGTTAACACGGCTGGGAGTGCTGGGAGCGACGCTGCTCCGAACAGACTGAGTGTTCCGGTGGACCAGGCTGACTGGACGTCCCAGGAGTCAGTGTGTAGTGGACCCAGTGCTACTTCTTATGAGGAGGAGGACCTACCAGAGGAGAGCCATGCGCAGAGAGCTGCCTCTGCTGGAGAGGGGTCAGGGACAGGGGCCTTGGAGCTGCAGGACAACACGGGACACTGTAGTGAACACACTCCCACTGGCCTGCACAGCAGAGAGATCCCCTCAGTGGAGATATCAGAGGACATGACGCAGGTAAAGAGAGTTTTATGGCTTACTATGGTGTATTATGGCTGGTGTTACTATGGGGTATTATGGCTGGTGTTACTGTGGTGTATTATGGCTGATGTTACTGTGTTGTATTATGGCTGGTGTTACTATGGTGTATTATGGTGTTACTGTGGGGTATTATGGCTGGTGTTACTATGGTGTATTATGGCTGATGTTACTGTGGTGTATTATGGCTGGTGTTACTATGGTGTATTATGGCTGGTGTTACTATGGTGTATTATGGCTGGTGTTACTATGGTGTATTATGGCTGGTGTTACTATGGTGTATTATGGCTGGTGTTACTATGGTGTATTATGGCTGGTGTTACTATGGTGTATTATGGCTGGTGTTACTATGGTGTATTATGGCTGGTGTTACTATGGTGTATTATGGCTGATGTTACTGTGGTGTATTATGGCTGGTGTTACTATGGTGTATTATGGCTGGTGTTACTGTGGTGTATTATGGCTGGTGTTACTATGGTGTATTATGGTGTTACTGTGGGGTATTATGGCTGGTGTTACTATGGTGTATTATGGCTGATGTTACTGTGGTGTATTATGGCTGGTGTTACTGTGGTGTATTATGGCTGGTGTTACTGTGGTGTATTATGGCTGATGTTACTGTGGTGTATTATGGCTGGTGTTACTGTGGTGTATTATGGCTGGTGTTACTGTGGTGTATTATGGTGTTACTGTGGTGTATTATGGTGTTACTGTGGTGTATTATGGCTGGTGTATTATGGCTGGTGTATTATGGCTGGTGTTACTGTGGTGTATTATGGCTGGTGTTACTGTGGTGTATTATGGCTGGTGTTACTGTGGTGTATTATGGCTGGTGTATTATGGCTGGTGTTACTGTGGTGTATTATGGCTGGTGTATTATGGCTGGTGTTACTGTGGTGTATTATGGCTGGTGTTACTGTGGTGTATTATGGCTGGTGTATTATGGCTGGTGTTACTGTGGTGTATTATGGCTGGTGTATTATGGCTGGTGTTACTGTGGTGTATTATGGCTGGTGTATTATGGCTGGTGTTACTGTGGTGTATTATGGCTGGTGTTACTGTGGTGTATTATGGCTGTGGTCTGATTTAATCTGCTCCTACATCACTGGTGTCTGTATACAATCTGCTCCTACATCACTGGTGTCTGTATACAATCTGCTCCTACATCACTGGTGTCTGTATACAATCTGCTCCTACATCACTGGTGTCTGTATACATTCTGCTTGTCTGTATACAATCTGCTTGTCTGTATACAATCCGTCTCGGGAAGGTTTCACCGGGGACTGATAGTGTCATGGTTCATGTGGGGTCAAAGTTCAGGATATCACCAGGTTGATTCCCGAGGCTGTGAGTCAGTCACCGGGGACTGATAGTGTCATGGTTCATGTGGGGTCAAAGTTCAGGATATCACCAGGCTGATTCCCGAGGCTGTGAGTCAGTCACCGGGGACTGATACTGTCATGGTTCATGTGGGGTCAAAGTTCAGGATATCACCAGGCTGATTCCCGAGGCTGTGAGTCAGTCACCGGGGACTGATACTGTCATGGTTCATGTGGGGTCAAAGTTCAGGATATCACCAGGCTGATTCCCGAGGCTGTGAGTCAGTCACCGGGGACTGATACTGTCATGGTTCATGTGGGGTCAAAGTTCAGGATATCACCAGGCTGATTCCCGAGGCTGTGAGTCAGTCACCGGGGACTGATAGTGTCATGGTTCATGTGGGGTCGAATGGCATTATGAAGGGCAGCTCAGAACAGCTGAAGATGGATTTTAAAGAACTGATTGGGTCACTACTTGACACCAACAAACACCCCATAATATCTGTCCCTCTGCCCTCCCTAAATTGTGGCATTGAACGTTTCAGCAGACTTTTATCCCTCCATAACTGGCTACGAGACTATTTCAGTGTAACATGTATTGACAATTCTTATACCTTCTGGTAACAGCTCGTATTATATAAGGAGGATGGGATCCACCCAAATCATTTGGGTTCCTGGATCATTTCACAGCATTATAAGGATGAAGGGATCCACCCAAATCATTTGGGTTCCTGGATCATTTCACAGCATTATAAGGAGGAAGGGATCCACCCAAATCATTTGGGTTTCTGGATCCTTTCACAGCATTATAAGGAGGAAGGGATCCACCCAAATCATTTGGGTTCCTGGATCATTTCACAGCATTATCAGGAGGAAGGGATCCACCCAAATCATTTGGGTTCCTGGATCCTTTCACAGCATTATAAGGAGGAAGGGATCCACCCAAATCATTTTGGTTCCTGGATCATTTCACAGCATTATAAGGAGGAAGGGATCCACCCAAATCATTTGGCTTCCTGGATCATTTCACAGCATTATAAGGAGGAAGGGATCCACCCAAATCATTTGGGTTTCTGGATCCTTTCACAGCATTATCAGGAGGAAGGGATCCACCCAAATCATTTGGGTTCCTGGATCATTTCACAGCATTATAAGGATGAAGGGATCCACCCAAATCATTTGGGTTCCTGGATCATTTCACAGCATTATAAGGATGCGTTGAGACAAGACTTATCAGTGACCCAAGCCCAGCTCAGTTAATCCCTCCCATCGTGTCGCTGAGTCATCAATGACCCAAGCCCAGCTCAGTTAATCCCTCCCATCGTGTCGCTGAGTCATCAATGACCCAAGCCCAGCTCAGTTAATCCCTCCCACCGTGTCGCTGAGTCATCAATGACCCAAGCCCAGCTCAGTTAATCCCTCCCATCGTGTCGCTGAGTCATCATAATGCTGCAGCAAATGTACATTATTCCAGAGGCATTGGAAGACACAATGTAACCTAATGTCTGTCCCTCTTACTGCCATCAATGTCTCTGCTGATCCTACAGCTGTTGTATACAGTAATCATATGCCTTTAAACCAGAGTTAGGCTGCTAGCACTGAGGGGGTGTGCCCTAGCAGGAAGTCCACTGTGTGCAGCTCACCCTGTTAGCACTGAGGGGATGTGCCCTAGCAGGAAGTCCACTGTGTGCAGCTCACCCTGTTAGCACTGAGGCGGTGTGCCCTAGTAGGAAGTGCACTGTGTGCAGCTCACCCTGCTAGCACTGAGGGGGTGTGCCCTAGCAGGAAGTCCACTGTGTGCAGCTCACCCTGCTAGCACTGAGGGGATGTGCCCTAGCAGGAAGTCCACTGTGTGCAGCTCACCCTGTTAGCACTGAGGTGATGTAACCTAGCAGGAAGTCCACTGTGTGCAGCTCACCCTGTTAGCACTGAGGGGATGTGCCCTAGCAGGAAGTCCACTGTGTCCAGCTCACCCTGCTAGCACTGAGGGGGTGTGCCCTAGCAGGAAGTCCACTGTGTGCAGCTCACCCTGTTAGCACTGAGGTGATGTAACCTAGCAGGAAGTCCACTGTGTGCAGCTCACCCTGTTAGCACTGAGGCGGTGTGTCCTAGGAGGAAGTCCACTGTGTCCAGCTCACCCTGTTAGCACTGAGGGGGTGTGCCCTAGCAGGAAGTCCACTGTGTGCAGCTCACCGTGTTAGCACTGAGGCGGTGTGCCCTAGTAGGAAGTCCACTGTGTGCAGCTCACCCTGTTAGCACTGAGGTGATGTAACCTAGCAGGAAGTCCACTGTGTCCAGCTCACCCTGTTAGCACTGAGGGGGTGTGCCCTAGCAGGAAGTCCACTGTGTGCAGCTCACCCTGTTAGCACTGAGGGGATGTGCCCTAGCAGGAAGTCCACTGTGTGCAGCTCACCCTGTTAGCACTGAGGGGATGTGCCCTAGCAGGAAGTCCACTGTGTGCAGCTCACCCTGCTAGCACTGAGGGGGTGTGCCCTAGCAGGAAGTCCACTGTGTGCAGCTCACCCTGTTAGCACTGAGGGGGTGTGCCCTAGCAGGAAGTCCACTGTGTGCAGCTCACCCTGCTAGCACTGAGGGGGTGTGCCCTAGCAGGAAGTCCACTGTGTGCAGCTCACCCTGCTAGCACTGAGGGGGTGTGCCCTAGCAGGAAGTCCACTGTGTGCAGCTCACCCTGTTAACACTGAGGGGATGTGCCCTAGTAGGAAGTCCACTGTGAACAGCTCACCCTGCTAGCACTGAGGGGGTGTGCCCAAGCAGGAAGTCCACTGTGTGCAGCTCACCCTGTTAGCACTGAGGGGATGTGCCCTAGCAGGAAGTCCACTGTGAACAGCTCACCCTGCTAGCACTGAGGGGGTGTGCCCTAGTAGGAAGTCCACTGTGAACAGCTCACCCTGTTAGCACTGAGGGGGTGTGCCCTAACAGGAAGTCCACTGTGTGCAGCTCACCCTGCTAGCACTGAGGGGATGTGCCCTAGTAGGAAGTCCACTGTGAACAGCTCACCCTGTTAGCACTAAGCTGGTGTGCCCTAACAGGAAGTCCACTGTGAACAGCTCACCCTGTTAGCACTGAGGGGATGTGCCCTAGGAGGAAGTCCACTGTGTGCAGCTCACCCTGCTAGCACTGAGGGGGTGTGCCCTAGCAGGAAGTCCACTGTGTGCAGCTCACCCTGCTAGCACTGAGGGGGTGTGCCCTAGCAGGAAGTCCACTGTGTGCAGCTCACCCTGTTAACACTGAGGGGATGTGCCCTAGTAGGAAGTCCACTGTGAACAGCTCACCCTGCTAGCACTGAGGGGGTGTGCCCAAGCAGGAAGTCCACTGTGTGCAGCTCACCCTGTTAGCACTGAGGGGATGTGCCCTAGCAGGAAGTCCACTGTGAACAGCTCACCCTGCTAGCACTGAGGGGGTGTGCCCTAGTAGGAAGTCCACTGTGAACAGCTCACCCTGTTAGCACTGAGGGGGTGTGCCCTAACAGGAAGTCCACTGTGTGCAGCTCACCCTGCTAGCACTGAGGGGATGTGCCCTAGTAGGAAGTCCACTGTGAACAGCTCACCCTGTTAGCACTAAGCTGGTGTGCCCTAACAGGAAGTCCACTGTGAACAGCTCACCCTGTTAGCACTGAGGGGATGTGCCCTAGGAGGAAGTCCACTGTGTGCAGCTCACCCTGCTAGCACTGAGGGGGTGTGCCCTAGCAGGAAGTCCACTGTGAACAGCTCACCCTGCTAGCACTGAGGGGGTGTGCCCTAGCAGGAAGTCCACTGTGTGCAGCTCACCCTGCTAGCACTGAGGTGATGTAACCTAGCAGGAAGTCCACTGTGTGCAGCTCACCCTGCTAGCACTGAGGGGGTGTGCCCTAGCAGGAAGTCCACTGTGTCCAGCTCACCCTGTTAGCACTGAGGCGGTGTGTCCTAGCAGGAAGTCCACTGTGAACAGCTCACCCTGCTAGCACTGAGGGGGTGTGCCCAAGCAGGAAGTCCACTGTGTCCAGCTCACCCTGTTAGCACTGAGGCGGTGTGTCCTAGCAGGAAGTCCACTGTGTCCAGCTCACCCTGTTAGCCCTGAGGCGGTGTACCCTAGCAGGAAGTCCACTGTGAACAGCTCACCCTGTTAGCACTGAGGGGGTGTGTCCTAGCAGGAAGTCCACTGTGTCCAGCTCACCCTGTTAGCACTGAGGCGGTGTGTCCAAGCAGGAAGTCCACTGTGAACAGCTCACCCTGTTAGCACTGAGGGGGTGTGTCCTAGCAGGAAGTCCACTGTGTCCAGCTCACCCTGTTAGCACTGAGGCGGTGTGTCCAAGCAGGAAGTCCACTGTGTGCAGCTCACCCTGTTAGCACTGAGGCGGTGTGTCCTAGCAGGAAGTCCACTGTGTGCAGCTCACCCTGTTAGCACTGAGGGGGTGTGTCCTAGCAGGAAGTCCACTGTGTGCAGCTCACCCTGTTAGCACTGAGGGGGTGTGCCCTAGCAGGAAGTCCACTGTGTGCAGCTCACCCTGTTAGCACTGAGGGGGTGTGCCCTAACAGGAAGACCACTGTGTGCAGCTCACCCTGTTAGCACTGAGGGGGTGTGCCCTAACAGGAAGTCCACTGTGTGCAGCTCACCCTGCTAGCACTGAGGGGATGTGCCCTAGCAGGAAGTCCACTGTGAACAGCTCACCCTGTACTAACATAAACAACCTGAGTATGTCTACCTCTGCTAAGCTTCCCAGTAAAGCAAGAAAAACAATCAAGCATCCCAGAAGTGTTATAAATAGCCCACGTTAACATATGTAGCTAATGAAACAAGGTCCATGAAGTCAATAACTTGCTAGTAACAGATGACATTCATATTCTGACTGTCTCTGAAACTCACTGAGATAACACCTTGATACAGTGGTAGCAATACATGGTTATAACATCTACAGAGAAGACAGAAATGCCGAAGGTGGAGGTGTGGCCATTTATATTCAGAACCACATTCCTGTAAAGCTTAGAGAGGATCTCATGTTAAATACTGTTGAAGTAATATGGCTACAGGTTCATCTGCCTCACCTAAAGCCCATTCTGGTGGGAAGCTGCTATAGACCACGCAGTGCTAACAGTCAGTATCTGGATAATATGTGTGAAATGCTTGATAATATGTGATATCAACAGAGAAGTATATTTTCTGGGTGATGTTAAATATTGACTGGTTCTCATCAGGCTGCCCACTCAAGAGAGAGCTTCAAACTGTAACTAGTACCTGCAACCTGTTTCAGATGATCAATCAACCTACCAGGGTAGTTACAAACAGTACAGGAATGAAATCATCAATATGTATTGATCAATTTCTCTCAGCCAATCATCAGTCATTTGTGTAAGTGCTGTGCTTGTTGAATGTCCTTCCCTATAAGCTGACTGTTGTCAATTTGTTTTCCTGTGAAATAGAATCTGGTCAAACACAACTCCGCTCCATCATTCATTGAATCAGATCGCTCATTCATCACAAAACCCACTGATATTGCCAACTACTTTAATGATTTTTTCATTGGCAAGATTAGCAAATTTAGGCATAACATGCCAGCAACAAATGCTGAAACTACACATCCAAGTATATCTGACCAAATTATGAAAGACAAGAATTTCCTAAAGTGAGTGTGGAAGAAGTGAAAAACATGATTGTCGTCTATGAACAATGACAAGCCACCAGGGGTCTGACAACCTGGATGGAAAATGACTGAGGATACTAGCAGACGATATTACCACTCCTATTTGCCATATATTCAATTTAAGCCTACTAGAAAGTATGTGCCCTCAGGCCTGGAAGGAAGCATATTCCCCTACTGTCACGTCTCCCCCCGCTCCCCCTCTCCTGGTGCTCGTTATGCACACCTGCGCCTTATGAGACTCACCTGGAGAGATGACCAGGGATGTTCTCTTGATAAGTGTGTGAATTGGACCATTTTCCTGTCCTGCTAAGCATTTTTTATTTGTATTCATTATGGATCCCCATTAGTTCCTGCCAAGGTAGCAGATACTCTTCCTGGGGTTTATTATGGATCTCCATTAGTTTCTGCCAAGGCAGCAGCTCCTCTTCCTGGGGTTTATTATGGATCCCCATTAGTTCCTGCCAAGGCAGCAGCTACTCTTCCTGGGGTTTATTATGGATCCCCATTAGTTCCTGCCAAGGCAGCAGCTACTCTTCCTGGGGTTTATTATGGATCCCCATTACTTCCTGTCAAGGCAGCAGCTACTCTTCCTGGGGTTTATTATGGATCCCCATTAGTTCCTGCCAAGGCAGAAGCTACTCTTCCTGGGGTTTATTATAGATCCCCATTAGTTCCTGTCAAGGCAGCAGCTACTCTTCCTGGGGTTTATTATGGATCCCCATTAGTTCCTGCCAAGGCAGCAGCTACTCTTCCTGGGGTTTATTATGGATCCCCATTAGTTCCTGCCAAGACAGCAGCTAATCTTCCTGGGGTTTATTATGGATCCCCATTAGTTCCTGTCAAGGCAGCAGCTACTCTTCCTGGGGTTTATTATGGATCCCCATTAGTTCCTGTCAAGGCAGCAGCTACTCTTCCTGGGGTTTATTATGGATCCCCATTAGTTCCTGTCAAGGCAGCAGCTACTCTTCCTGGGGTTTATTATGGATCCCCATTAGTTCCTGCCAAGGCAGCAGATACTCTTCCTGGGGTTTATTATGGATCCCAATTAGTTCCTGCCAAGGCAGCACCTAATCTTCCTGGGGTTTATTATGGATCCCCATTAGTTACTGCCAAGGCAGCAGCTACTCTTCCTGGGGTTTATTATGGATCCCCATTAGTTCCTGCCAAGGCAGCAGCTACTCTTCCTGGGGTTTATTATGGATCCCCATTAGTTCCTGCCAAGGCAGCAGCTACTCTTCCTGGGGTTTATTATTGAACCCCATTAGTTCCTGCCAAGGCAGCAGCTACTCTTCCTGGGGTTTATTATGGATCCCCATTAGTTCCTGCCAAGGCAGCAGCTACTCTTCCTGGGGTTTATTATGGAACCCCATTAGTTCCTGCCAAGGCAGCAGCTAATCTTCCTGGGGTTTATTATGGATCCCCATTAGTTCCTGTCAAGGCAGCAGCTACTCTTCCTGGGGTTTATTATGGATCCCCATTAGTTCCTGCCAAGGTAGCAGATACTCTTCCTGGGGTTTATTATGGATCCCCATTAGTTCCTGCCAAAGCAGCAGCTACTCTTCCTGGGGTTTATTATGGATCCCCATTAGTTCCTGCCAAGGCAGCAGCTACTCTTCCTGGGGTTTATTATGGATCCTCATTAGTTCCTACCTCTTCCTGGGGTTTATTATGGATCCCCATTAGTTCCTGCCAAGGCAGCAGCTACTCTTCCTGGGGTTTATTATGGAACCCCATTAGTTCCTGCCAAGGCAGCAGCTACTCTTCCTGGGGTTTATTATGGATCCCCATTAGTTCCTGCCAAGGCAGCAGCTACTCTTCCTGGGGTTTATTATGGATCCCCATTAGTTCCTGCCAAGGCAGCAGCTACTCTTCCTGGGGTTTATTATGGATCCCCATTAGTTCCTGCCAAGGCAGCAGCTACTCTTCCTGGGGTTTATTATGGATCCCCATTAGTTCCTGCCAAGGCAGAAGCTACTCTTCCTGGGGTTTATTATGGATCCCCATTACTTCCTGTCAAGGCAGCAGCTACTCTTCCTGGGGTTTATTATGGATCCCCATTAGTTCCTGCCAAGGCAGCAGCTACTCTTCCTGGTGTTTATTATGGATCCCCATTAGTTCCTGCCAAGGCAGCAGCTACTCTTCCTGGTGTTTATTATGGATCCCCATTAGTTCCTGCCAAGGCAGCAGCTAATCTTCCTGGGGTTTATTATGGATCCCCATTAGTTACTGCCAAGGCAGCAGCTACTCTTCCTGGGGTTTATTATGGATCCCAATTAGTTCCTGCCAAGGCAGCACCTAATCTTCCTGGGGTTTATTATGGATCCCCATTAGTTACTGCCAAGGCAGCAGCTACTCTTCCTGGGGTTTATTATGGATCCCCATTAGTTCCTGCCAAGGCAGCAGCTACTCTTCCTGGGGTTTATTATGGATCCCCATTAGTTCCTGCCAAGGCAGCAGCTACTCTTCCTGGGGTTTATTATTGAACCCCATTAGTTCCTGCCAAGGCAGCAGCTACTCTTCCTGGGGTTTATTATGGATCCCCATTAGTTCCTGCCAAGGCAGCAGCTACTCTTCCTGGGGTTTATTATGGAACCCCATTAGTTCCTGCCAAGGCAGCAGCTAATCTTCCTGGGGTTTATTATGGATCCCCATTAGTTCCTGCCAAGGTAGCAGATACTCTTCCTGGGGTTTATTATGGAACCCCATTAGTTCCTGCCAAGGCAGCAGCTACTCTTCCTGGGGTTTATTATGGAACCCCATTAGTTCCTGCCAAGGCAGCAGCTACTCTTCCTGGGGTTTATTATGGATCCCCATTAGTTCCTGCCAAGGCAGAAGCTACTCTTCCTGGGGTTTATTATGGATCCCCATTACTTCCTGTCAAGGCAGCAGCTACTCTTCCTGGGGTTTATTATGGATCCCCATTAGTTCCTGCCAAGGCAGCAGCTACTCTTCCTGGTGTTTATTATGGATCCCCATTAGTTCCTGCCAAGGCAGCAGCTACTCTTCCTGGTGTTTATTATGGATCCCCATTAGTTCCTGCCAAGGCAGCAGCTAATCTTCCTGGGGTTTATTATGGATCCCCATTAGTTCCTGTCAAGGCAGCAGCTACTCTTCCTGGGGTTTATTATGGATCCCCATTAGTTCCTGCCAAGGCAGCAGCTACTCTTCCTGGGGTTTATTATGGATCCCCATTAATTCCTGCCAAGGCAGCAGCTACTCTTCCTGGGGTTTATTATGGATCCCCATTAGTTCCTGCCAAGGCAGCAGCTACTCTTCCTGGTGTTTATTATGGATCCCCATTAGTTCCTGCCAAGGTAGCAGATACTCTTCCTGGGGGTTTATTATGGAACCCCATTAGTTCCTGCCAAGGCAGCAGCTACTCTTCCTGGGGTTTATTATGGATCCCCATTAGTTCCTGCCAAGGCAGCAGCTACTCTTCCTGGTGTTTATTATGGATCCCCATTAGTTCCTGTCAAGGCAGCAGCTGCTCTTCCTGGGGTTTATTATGGATCTCCAAAAGTTCCTGCCAAGGCAGCAGCTTCTCTTCCTGGGGTTTATTATGGATCCCCATTAGTTCCTGTCAAGGCAGCAGCTACTCTTCCTGGGGTTTTTATGGATCCCCATTAGTTCCTGCCAAGGCAGCAGCTTCTCTTCCTGGGGTTTATTATGGATCCCCATTAGTTCCTGTCAAGGCAGCAGCTACTCTTCCTGGGGTTTATTATGGATCCCCATTAGTTCCTGTCAAGGCAGCAGCTACTCTTCCTGGGGTTTATTATGGATCCCCATTAGTTCCTGCCAAGGCAGCAGCTACTCTTCCTGGGGTTTATTATGGATCCCCATTAGTTCCTGCCAAGGCAGCAGCTACTCTTCCTGGGGTTTATTATGGATCCCCATTAGTTCCTGCCAAGGCAGCAGCTACTCTTCCTGGGGTTTGTTATGGATCCCCATTAGTTCCTGCCAAGGCAGCAGCTACTCTTCCTGGGGTTTATTATGGATCCTCATTAGTTCCTGACAAGGCAGCAGTGATGTATCTCGGGAAGGTGTCACGTTCCTGACCTGTTTTCTGTTAGTTTTGTATGTGTTAGTTGGTCAGGACGTGAGTTTGGGTGGGCAGTCTATGTTTTGTGTTTCTATGTTGGTTTAATGGGTACCTGATATGGTTCTCAATTAGAGGCAGGTGGTTTTCATCTCCTCTGATTGAGAATCATATTAAGGTAGGTGGTGTCACATTGTTTGTTTGTGGGTGGTTGTCTCCTGTGTCTGTGTTTGTCGCGCCACACGGGACTGTTTCGGTATCGTTCGTTCGTTCGTTTTGTATGTAGTCTGTTTCCTGTTCATGCGTTCTTCACGTTATATGTAAGTTCGTGTCCAGGTCTGTCTACATCGTTTATTTGTTTTGTAGTTTATCAAGTGTATTTCGTTTCGTTTTCCTTCTTATAATAAAGAGAAGATGTATTTTTCACGCGCTGCGCCTTGGTCCTCTCTCTCTCCCTTTGACGATCGTGACAGAATTACCCACCAAACCCGGATCAAGCAGCGTGACAAGCGGCAACAGGATCAAGGCATCAAGGATTCATGGACATGGGAGGAGATATTAGATGGAAAGGGACCTTGGGCACAACTGGGAGAATATCGCCTCCCTCGTGAAGAGCTGGATGCAGCGAAAGCCGAGAGGAGGCGATATGAGGAGGCAGCACGGAGGCAAGGCTGGTAACCCGCGAGTACTACCCAAAGATTTCTTGGGAGGGGGCTAAGAGGTAGTGGGCCGAGGGCAGGTAGGAGACCTGCGCCCACTTCCCAGGCTAACCGTGGAGAGCGGGAGTACGGGCAGACACCGTGTTACGCAGTAGAGCGCACGGTGTCTCCTGTACGTGTGCATAGCCCGGTGCGGGTTATTCCACCTCCCCGCACTGGTAGGGCTAGATTGGGCATTGAGCCAGGTGCCATGATGCCGGCTCAACGCGTCTGGTCTCCAGTGCGTCTCCTCGGGCCGGCATACATGGCACCAACCTTACGCATGGTGTCCCCGGTTCGCCTACATAGCCTGGTGCGGGTTATTCCACCTCCCCGCACTGGTCGGGCGACGGGGAGCATTCAACCAGGTAAGGTTGGGCAGGCTCGGTGTTCAAGGGAACCAGTACGCCTGCACGGTCCGGTATTTCCGGCGCTACCTCCCCGCCCCAGCCCAGTACCACCAGTGCCTACTCCACGCACCAGGCTTCCAGTGCGTTTCCAGAGCCCTGTTCCTCCTCCACGCACTCTCCCTATGGTGCGTGTCTCCAGCCCAGTGCCTCCAGTTCCGGCACCACGCACTAAGCCACCTGTGCGTCTCCAGAGCCCTGTACACACTGTTCCTTCTCCCCGTACTCGTCCTGATGTGCGTGCCCTCAGCCCGGTGCCACCAGTGCCGGTACCACGCACCAGGTCCATAGTGCGTTTTGAGAATCCAGTGTGCCCTGTCCCTGCTCCCCGCACTAGCCTGAAGGTGCGTGTCCTTAGCCCGGTGCCTCCAGTTCCGGCACCACGCACCAGGCCTACAGTGCGCCTCATCCGGCCTGAGCCATCCGTCTCCCCAGCGCCATCTGAGCCATCCGTCTCCCCAGCGCCATCTGAGCCATCCGTCTGCCCAGTGCCGTCTGAGCCATCCGTCTGTCCCGAGCCATTAGAGCTGCCCGTCTGTCCCGAGCCGTCAGAGCCGTTAGTCAGTCAGGAGCCGCTAGAGCCATTCGTCAGACAGGATCTGCCAGAGCCGCCAACCAGACAGGATCTGCCAGAGCCGCCAACCAGACAGGATCTGCCAGAGCCGTCAGCTAGCCATGAGCGTCCAGAGCCGTCAGCGAGCCATGAGCGTCCAGAGCCGTCAGCCAGCCATGAGCGTCCAGAGCCGTCAGCCAGCCATGAGCGTCCAGAGCCGTCAGCCAGCCATGAGCGTCCAGAGCCGTCAGCCAGCCATGAGCGTCCAGAGCCGTCAGCCAGCCATGAGCGTCCAGAGCCGTCAGCCAGCCATGAGCTGCCCCTCAGCCCAGAGCTGCCATTAATCCTGAACTGCCCTTCAGCCTGGAGTTGCCCCTCTATCCTGAGCTACCTCTCTATCCTGACCTACCTCTCTGTCCTGAGCTACCTTATCCCGGTGCTGCCCCTTGTCCCGGTGCTGCCCCTTATTTTGATGTTATCCTGTAAATTAAAGGGGTGTAATAGGAGGGTGGTCAGTCGGAGGGGGAGACGTAAGCTGGGATTGACTATGGTGGGGTGGGGACCTCGCCCAGAGCCTGAGCCACCACCGTGGTCAGATGCCCACCCAGACCCTCCCCTAGACTTTGTGCTGGTGCGCCCGGAGTTTGCACCTTAAGGGGGGGTTATGTCACGTTCCTGACCTGTTTTCTGTTAGTTTTGTATGTGTTAGTTGGTCAGGACGTGAGTTTGGGTGGGCAGTCTATGTTTTGTGTTTCTATGTTGGTTTAATGGGTACCTGTTATGGTTCTCAATTAGAGGCAGGTGGTTTTCATCTCCTCTGATTGAGAATCCTATTAAGGTAGGTGGTGTCACATTGTTTGTTTGTGGGTGGTTGTCTCCTGTGTCTGTGTTTGTCGCGCCACACGGGACTGTTTCGGTATCGTTCGTTCGTTCGTTTTGTATGTAGTCTGTTTCTTGTTCATGCGTTCTTCACGTTATATGTAAGTTCGTGTCCAGGTCTGTCTACATCGTTTATTTGTTTTGTAGTTTATCAAGTGTATTTCGTTTCGTCTTCGTCTTGTTTAATAAATCATTATGTCACACGCTGCATTTTGGTCGAATCACTACTCCTCCTCTTCGTATGAAGAATTCCGTTACAGAAGGCGTAATAATGCTTAGTAATAGTAATGGCATAAAAGCCATTATATATACATATTACCATTACTTAGTAATAAAGCAAAGCTTGTTTTCTTCTCATTAATAATAATGATTGTAAAGATAATGGAATGGGATTAGTGTGGTGGGTGAAGAATCAAATACTTTAACTTGTATTGCTGCACAAATCCTATTATTGTGGAGCGCCTCCTCTAACAGTATGAATTAGGCTGTTTGAGAAGGTTTGAATCCTAAGAAACATTCACATTGTTGGAAGTACAATAGACCAACATTGCTATTGTCGTCAAAGCTGTGTGCTGGAAAACCTTGGTAGAGCATGGGTGGAGTATGCATTGTGGTGCTGGACAACCTTGGTGGAGCATGGGTGGAGTAGGCATTGTGGTGCTGTAAAACCTTGGTAGAGCATGGGTGGAGTAGGCATTGTGGTGCTGTAAAACCTTGGTATAGCATGGGTGGAGTAGGCATTGTGATGGTGTAAAACCTTGGTATAGCATGGGTGGAGTAGGCATTGTGGTGCTGGAAAACCTTGGTGGAGCATGGGTGGAGTAGGCATTGTGGTGCTGTAAAACCTTGGTAGAGCATGGGTGGAGTAGGCATTGTGGTGCTGTAAAACCTTGGTATAGCATGGGTGGAGTAGGCATTGTGGTGCTGTAAAACCTTGGTGGAGCATGGGTGGAGTAGGCATTGTGGTGCTGGAAAACCTTGGTGGAGCATGGGTGGAGTAGGCATTGTGGTGCTGTAAAACCTTGGTAGAGCATGGGTGGAGTAGGCATTGTGGTGCTGTAAAACCTTGGTATAGCATGGGTGGAGTAGGCATTGTGGTGCTGTAAAACCTTGGTAGAGCATGGGTGGAGTAGGCATTGTGGTGCTGGAAAACCTTGGTAGAGCATGGGTGGAGTAGGCATTGTGGTGCTGGAAAACCTTGGTAGAGCATGGGTGGAGTAGGCATTGTGGTGCTCATGTGAATTTGTTTTCTTTTTTAGCTTCAGACCAGTGGCCACTTCTCAATTAAAGCATAGTGTTTTATAGTATACATGTGGTATGAGAGTATTAACACATTACTATGGCGCTGTCCCTATTCAATCCATCCATTATATATCTATTATACATGTGGTATGGAAGCATTAATGCACAGCAGCAGATGCATTATCAGGAATTAATCACATGCCTCTTAGCCTGGTCCCAGATCTGTTGAATTAACCACATGCTTCTTAGCCTGGTCCCAGATCTGTTTAAATATCCACATGCTTCTTAGCCTGGTCCCAGATCTGTTTAAATAACCACATGCCTCTTAGCCTGGTCCCAGATCTGTAGAATTAATCACATGCTTCTTAGCCTGGTCCCAGATCTGTAGAATTAACCACATGCTTCTTAGCCTGGTCCCAGATCTGTAGAATTAATCACATGCTTCTTAGCCTGGTCCCAGATCTGTTGAATTAACCACATGCTTCTTATCCTGGTCCCAGATCTGTAGAATTAATCACATGCTTCTTAGCCTGGTCCCAGATCTGTAGAATTAACCACATGCTTCTTAGCCTGGTCCCAGATCTGTTGAATTAACCACATGCTTCTTAGCCTGGTCCCAGATCTGTTGAATTAACCACATGCTTCTTAGCCTGGTCCCAGATCTGTAGAATTATCCACATGCTTCTTAGCCTGGTCCCAGATCTGTAGAATTAATCACATGCTTCTTAGCCTGGTCCCAGATCTGTTGAATTAACCACATGCTTCTTAGCCTGGTCCCAGATCTGTTTAAATAACCACATGCTTCTTAGCCTGGTCCCAGATCTGTTTAATTAACCACATGCTTCTTAGCCTGGTCCCAGATCTGTAGAATTATCCACATGCTTCTTAGCCTGGTCCCAGATCTGTTGAATTAATCACATGCTTCTTAGCCTGGTCCCAGATCTGTTTAAATAATCACATGCTTCTTAGCCTGGTCCCAGATCTGTTTAAATATCCACATGCTTCTTAGCCTGGTCCCAGATCTGTTTAAATAACCACATGCCTCTTAGCCTGGTCCCAGATCTGTAGAATTAATCACATGCTTCTTAGCCTGGTCCCAGATCTGTAGAATTAACCACATGCTTCTTAGCCTGGTCCCAGATCTGTAGAATTAATCACATGCTTCTTAGCCTGGTCCCAGATCTGTTGAATTAACCACATGCTTCTTATCCTGGTCCCAGATCTGTAGAATTAATCACATGCTTCTTAGCCTGGTCCCAGATCTGTAGAATTAACCACATGCTTCTTAGCCTGGTCCCAGATCTGTTGAATTAACCACATGCTTCTTAGCCTGGTCCCAGATCTGTTGAATTAACCACATGCTTCTTAGCCTGGTCCCAGATCTGTAGAATTAACCACATGCTTCTTAGCCTGGTCCCAGATCTGTTGAATTAACCACATGCCTCTTAGCCTGGTCCCAGATCTGTTTAAATAATCACATGCTTCTTAGCCTGGTCCCAGATCTGTAGAATTAATCACATGCTTCTTAGCCTGGTCCCAGATCTGTTGAATTAACCACATGCCTCTTAGCCTGGTCCCAGATCTGTTTAAATAATCACATGCTTCTTAGCCTGGTCCCAGATCTGTTGAATTAATCACATGCTTCTTAGCCTGGTCCCAGATCTGTAGAATTATCCACATGCTTCTTAGCCTGGTCCCAGATCTGTAGAATTATCCACATGCTTCTTAGCCTGGTCCCAGATCTGTAGAATTAACCACATGCTTCTTAGCCTGGTCCCAGATCTGTTGAATTAATCACATGCTTCTTAGCCTGGTCCCAGATCTGTAGAATTATCCACATGCTTCTTAGCCTGGTCCCAGATCTGTAGAATTATCCACATGCTTCTTAGCCTGGTCCCAGATCTGTAGAATTAACCACATGCTTCTTATCCTGGTCCCAGATCTGTTGAATTAACCACATCTTTCTTATCCTGGTCCCAGATCTGTTGAATTAACCACATGTAACTTAGCCTGGTCCCAGATCTGTTTAAATAATCACATGCCTCTTAGCCTGGTCCCAGATCTGTAGAATTATCCACATGCTTCTTAGCCTGGTCCCAGATCTGTAGAATTAACCACATGCTTCTTATCCTGGTCCCAGATCTGTTGAATTAACCACATCTTTCTTATCCTGGTCCCAGATCTGTTGAATTAACCACATGCTTCTTAGCCTGGTCCCAGATCTGTTGAATTAATCACATGCTTCTTAGCCTGGTCCCAGATCTGTTGAATTAACCACATGCCTCTTAGCCTGGTCCCAGATCTGTTGAATTAACCACATGCTTCTTAGCCTGGTCCCAGATCTGTTGAATTAACCACATGCTTCTTAGCCTGGTCCCAGATCTGTAGAATTAACCACATGCTTCTTAGCCTGGTCCCAGATCTGTTGAATTAACCACATGCTTCTTAGCCTGGTCCCAGATCTGTAGAATTAACCACATGCTTCTTAGCCTGGTCCCAGATCTGTTGAATTAACCACATGCTTCTTAGCCTGGTCCCAGATCTGTTGAATTAACCACATGCTTCTTAGCCTGGTCCCAGATCTGTTTAAATAACCACATGCTTCTTAGCCTGGTCCCAGATCTGTTGAATTAACCACATGCTTCTTATCCTGGTCCCAGATCTGTAGAATTAACCACATGCTTCTTATCCTGGTCCCAGATCTGTAGAATTAACCACA
>NC_074699.1:37758812-37788812 GCF_029448725.1 Salvelinus fontinalis | reverse complement strand
TTAGAATAGATGTTTCGGTGGTTGTAGGTCTATCAGCGGCTCCTGATGGTGTCTGTTGTAATGGATACGTCAGGCGTCCATTGTTCTTAGAATAGATGTTTCGGTGGTTCTAGGTCGATCAGCGGCTCCTGATGGTGTCTGTTGTAATGGATACGTCAGGCGTCCATTGTTCTTAGAATAGATGTTTCGGTGGTTCTAGGTCGATCAGCGGCTCCTGATGGTGTCTGTTGTAATGGATACGTCAGGCGTCCATTGTTCTTAGAATAGATGTTTCGGTGGTTCTAGGTCTATCAGCGGCTCCTGATGGTGTCTGTTGTAATGGATACGTCAGGCGTCAATTGTTCTTAGAATAGATGTTTCGGTGGTTGTAGGTCTATCAGCGGCTCCTGATGGTGTCTGTTGTAATGGATACGTCAGGCGTCCATTGTTCTTAGAATAGATGTTTCGGTGGTTGTAGGTCTATCAGCGGCTCCTGATGGTGTCTGTTGTAATGGATACGTCAGGCGTCCATTGTTCTTAGAATAGATGTTTCGGTGGTTGTAGGTCTATCAGCGGCTCCTGATGGTGTCTGTTGTAATGGATACGTCAGGCGTCCATTGTTCTTAGAATAGATGTTTCGGTGGTTCTAGGTCTATCAGCGGCTCCTGATGGTGTCTGTTGTTATGGATACGTCAGGCGTCCATTGTTGTTAGAATAGATGTTTCGGTGGTTGTAGGTCTATCAGCGGCTCCTGATGGTGTCTGTTGTAATGGATACGTCAGGCGTCCATTGTTCTTAGAATAGATGTTTCGGTGGTTCTAGGTCGATCAGCGGCTCCTGATGGTGTCTGTTGTAATGGATACGTCAGGCGTCCATTGTTCTTAGATAGATGTTTCGGTGGTTGTAGGTCTATCAGCGGCTCCTGATGGTGTCTGTTGTAATGGATACGTCAGGCGTCCATTGTTCTTAGAATAGATGTTTCGGTGGTTGTAGGTCTATCAGCGGCTCCTGATGGTGTCTGCTGTAATGGATACGTCAGGCGTCCATTGTTCTTAGAATAGATGTTTCGGTGGTTGTAGGTCTATCAGCGGCTCCTGATGGTGTCTGTTGTAATGGATACGTCAGGCGTCAATTGTTCTTAGAATAGATGTTTCGGTGGTTGTAGGTCTATCAGCGGCTCCTGATAGTGTCTGTTGTAATGGATACGTCAGGCGTCCATTGTTCTTAGAATAGATGTTTCGGTGGTTGTAGGTCTATCAGCGGCTCCTGATGGTGTCTGCTGTAATGGATACGTCAGGCGTCCATTGTTCTTAGAATAGATGTTTCGGTGGTTGTAGGTCTATCAGCGGCTCCTGATGGTGTCTGCTGTAATGGATACGTCAGGCGTCCATTGTTCTTAGAATAGATGTTTCGGTGGTTGTAGGTCTATCAGCGGCTCCTGATGGTGTCTGCTGTAATGGATACGTCAGGCGTCCATTGTTCTTAGAATAGATGTTTCGGTGGTTGTAGGTCTATCAGCGGCTCCTGATGGTGTCTGCTGTAATGGATACGTCAGGCGTCCATTGTTCTTAGAATAGATGTTTCGGTGGTTGTAGGTCTATCAGCGGCTCCTGATGGTGTCTGCTGTAATGGATACGTCAGGCGTCCATTGTTCTTAGAATAGATGTTTCGGTGGTTGTAGGTCTATCAGCGGCTCCTGATGGTGTCTGCTGTAATGGATACGTCAGGCGTCCATTGTTCTTAGAATAGATGTTTCGGTGGTTGTAGGTCTATCAGCGGCTCCTGATGGTGTCTGTTGTAATGGATACGTCAGGCGTCCATTGTTCTTAGAATAGATGTTTCGGTGGTTGTAGGTCTATCAGCGGCTCCTGATGGTGTCTGCTGTAATGGATACGTCAGGCGTCCATTGTTCTTAGAATAGATGTTTCGGTGGTTGTAGGTCTATCAGCGGCTCCTGATGGTGTCTGCTGTAATGGATACGTCAGGCGTCCATTGTTCTTAGAATAGATGTTTCGGTGGTTGTAGGTCTATCAGCGGCTCCTGATGGTGTCTGTTGTAATGGATACGTCAGGCGTCAATTGTTCTTAGAATAGATGTTTCGGTGGTTGTAGGTCTATCAGCGGCTCCTGATGGTGTCTGTTGTAATGGATACGTCAGGCGTCCATTGTTCTTAGAATAGATGTTTCGGTGGTTGTAGGTCTATCAGCGGCTCCTGATGGTGTCTGTTGTAATGGATACGTCAGGCGTCCATTGTTCTTAGAATAGATGTTTCGGTGGTTGTAGGTCTATCAGCGGCTCCTGATGGTGTCTGCTGTAATGGATACGTCAGGCGTCCATTGTTCTTAGAATAGATGTTTCGGTGGTTGTAGGTCTATCAGCGGCTCCTGATGGTGTCTGTTGTAATGGATACGTCGGGCGTCCATTGTTGTTAGATTAGATGTTTCGGTGGTTGTCGCTATTCGCATCCTAGAGTTACATAATTTCTTGCTGCAGTCTAGTAATTAGTATCTAAGATTTGCTCTTATTCTGTAGGGATCGATAGTGTTAGAGTTGAACCATTTCCATCCGTGTAGCCGATGCTCCACGTGGTGTGGTTAGGAATTCAACGACCATTACAACCTTAGCGGACACCGAGGTTTGTGTGTTCTAGTTTTGGTACTCAACTATTCCCCATCACAGCTCCCGCTGTGGGTTTGTCTGTTCTAGTTTTGGTACTCAACTATTCCCCTTCACAGCTCCCGCTGTGGGTTTGTCTGTTCTAGTTTTGGTACTCAACTATTCCCCATCACAGCTCCCGCTGTGGGTTTGTGTGTTCTAGTTTTGGTACTCAACTATTCCCCATCACAGCTCCCGCTGTGGGTTTGTCTGTTCTAGTTTTGGTACTCAACTATTCCCCATCACAGCTCCCGCTGTGGGTTTGTGTGTTCTAGTTTTGGTACTCAACTATTCCCCATCACAGCTCCCGCTGTGGGTTTGCTTAGTCTGAAGAGGATTTCTTCGGGAGGGGGGTTTATTCGTAACAATAGAAAAGGAGGTTCCAGGATGCCAGATCATGTCTGTGCTCACGGGGGCGTGGCCGCTGACTAGTTAAACTTTACAGGGAATGAAATTCTCTCAAAATTAAAGGTTAACATCACATTACATCATTTCACAAATAGTTTCATCTTTACTCATTCATTTTATACAAGAATTAGATGCAAACCCCATAATGGAGAAATGTACACATTCAGAGATATAGCTGTGTGTTTCCTGTCCTCCATGAGGTCACCAAATGAAACACACTCGTCATAACTGTCCCTTAAGAGTCCACGGACCAATCCCACACTCTCAAAGGTCACGGACCAATCCCACATCTCAAAGGTCACGGACCAATCCCACATCTCAAAGGTCACGGACCAATCCCACACTCTCAAAGGTGGACATATTGTTTAACACTCCCATTTTGGTGCATTTGGGAGTTTGGCCCAGTGAAATCCCTCGTTCTCTCTGTTTGGCCCAGTGAAATCCCTCGTTCTCTCTGTTTGGCCCAGTGAAATCCCTCGTTCTCTCTGTTTGACCCAGTGAAATCCCTCGTTCTCTCTGGTTGGCCCAGTGAAATCCCTCGTTCTCTCTGTTTGGCCCAGTGAAATCCCTCGTTCTTTCTGTTTGGCCCAGTGAAATCCCTCGTTCTCTCTGTTTGACCCAGTGAAATCCCTCGTTCTCTCTGTTTGGCCCAGTGAAATCCCTCGTTCTCTCTGTTTGACCCAGTGAAATCCCTCGTTCTCTCTGTTTGGCCCAGTGAAATCCCTCGTTCTCTCTGTTTGACCCAGTGAAATCCCTCGTTCTCTCTGTTTGGCCCAGTGAAATCCCTCGTTCTCTCTGTTTGACCCAGTGAAATCCCTCGTTCTCTCTGTTTGGCCCAGTGAAATCCCTCGTTCTCTCTGTTTGACCCAGTGAAATCCCTCGTTCTCTCTGTTTGGCCCAGTGAAATCCCTCGTTCTCTCTGTTTGGCCCAGTGAAATCCCTCGTTCTCTCTGTTTGGCCCAGTGAAATCCCTCGTTCTCTCTGTTTGGCCCAGTGAAATCCCTCGTTCTCTCTGGTTGGCCCAGTGAAATCCCTCGTTCTCTCTGTTTGGCCCAGTGAAATCCCTCGTTCTCTCTGTGGTCTCTCTCTCTGCATGACCAGGGCGGGAGAGTCTCCGCCAGGAATGTATGGCCTGAGATAACAGAACCTGGGTGTAGGAGAGAATGAGAGAAAAGGGGAAGCCACGATACCCAGAAAGGGTCATGACATCAGCTACGTAGAGAGAAGTCAAATTGTTCAAGTCATTAATCTCAGTTGTGTGGCTTATCATTGTATCCTGCAGCAGAGGACTGTTTCATAACTACATGGACACGGAGAGTTTAATCAGGAAATACAAGAGACTGGCTGACAGGCACCGGCTATACTTTACAGGTTTAGGATCGTCATTTGATCACTCTTTTATCGCTGAACATTTTCCTGCGTGGCAGGAGATGCAGATGAGCTTGATGATCTACAGAAATGAACTGAAACCCCACACTAACACACAGTTATATTAACAGCATTGCCCTTTTCATCTACTTCCGGACAGCTAATAACCACCGATCAACCAACATTATCCACTAAACTTTCAAATCCTGCAGGATTATTTTTCTGTTACAATATAGGTCAAATGAAGTTCCTACATCTGTATAGATGTACTTCCAACATGTTACATGGACTTGATCTGAAAATCTTACTGTCATTGTTTCTTTCAGGCTTTGTTTCTGGTGACATCATGGTATAACAGGATAATGCTGTATCTTGTGGGTTATGACTGTTTGTTAATGGAATGAATGTGTGTGTCTGTCTCAACAGCAGAACGGTGACAGCCATGACCTTGAGACCCAAACATCACAAGACATGGAGAACAACAGTGTAAGTTCTAAATCAAGGGCACACTGTACCACAGCCGTCTAATTCTGCGTCCCTAATGGACACTGTACCACAGAGGTCTAATTCTGCGTCCCTAATGGACACTGTACCACAGGAGTCTAATTCTGCGTCCCTAATGGACACTGTACCACAGCTGTCTAATTCTGCGTCCCTAATGGACACTGTACCACAGCCGTCTAATTCTGCGTCCCTAATGGACACTGTACCACAGGAGTCTAATTCTGCGTCCCTGATGGACACTGTACCACAGCTGTCTAATTCTGCGTCCCTAATGGACACTGTACCACAGGAGTCTAATGCTGCGTCCCAGATGGACACTGTACCACAGGAGTCTAATGCTGCGTCCCTAATGGACACTGTACCACAGGAGTCTAATTCTGCGTCCCTAATGGACACTGTACCACAGAGGTCTAATGCTGCGTCCCAGATGGACACTGTACCACAGAGGTCTAACACTGTGTCCCAGATGGACACTGTACTACTGATTGACTGGCTGACTGGCTTATTTGCTTGCTGACTGGCAGGTTTACTGACTGACTGACTGAAAGGGTTTGAGCTCTGAGCTGGGCTGGTCAGGGTTACAGAGTTATAGCTCTGAGCTGGTCTGGTCTGGTCAGGGTTATAGAGGTAGAGCTCTGAGCTGGTCTGGTCTGGTCAGGGTTATAGAGTTACAGCTCTTAGCTGGTCTGGTCTGGTCTGGACAGGGTTATAGAGTTAGAGCTCTGAGCTGGTCTGGTCAGGGTTATAGAGTTAGAGCTCTGGTCTGGTCTGGTCAGGGTTATAGAGTTAGAGCTCTGAGCTGGTCTGGTCAGGGTTATAGAGTTAGAGCTCTGAGCTGTCTGGTCTGGTCAGGGTTATAGAGTTAGAGCTCTGAGCTGGACTGGTCAGGGTTATAGAGTTAGAGCTCTGAGCTGGTCTGGTCTGGTCAGGGTTATAGAGTTAGAGCTCTGAGCTGGTCTGGTCTGGTCAGGGTTATAGAGTTAGAGCTCTGGACTGGTCAGGGTTATAGAGTTAGAGCTCTGGTCTGGTCTGGTCAGGGTTATAGAGTTAGAGCTCTGAGCTGGTCTGGTCTGGTCAGGGTTATAGAGTTAGAGCTCTGGACTGGTCAGGGTTATAGAGTTAGAGCTCTGAGCTGGTCTGGTCTGGTCAGGGTTATAGAGTTAGAGCTCTGAGCTGGTCTGGTCAGGGTTATAGAGTTAGAGCTCTGAGCTGGTCAGGGTTATAGAGTTAGAGCTCTGAGCTGGTCTGGTCAGGGTTATAGAGTTAGAGCTCTGAGCTGGTCTGGTCAGGGTTATAGAGTTAGAGCTCTGAGCTGGTCTGGTCAGGGTTATAGAGTTAGAGCTCTGAGCTGGTCTGGTCAGGGTTATAGAGTTAGAGCTCTGAGCTGGTCTGGTCTGGTCAGGGTTATAGAGTTAGAGCTCTGAGCTGGTCTGGTCAGGGTTATAGAGTTAGAGCTCTGAGCTGGACTGGTCAGGGTTATAGAGTTAGAGCTCTGAGCTGGTCTGGTTAGGGTTATAGAGTTAGAGCTCTGAGCTGGTCTGGGTTATAGAGTTAGAGCTCTGAGCTGGTCTGGGTTATAGAGTTAGAGCTCTGGTCTGGTCTGGGTTATAGAGTTAGAGCTCTGAGCTGGTCTGGTCAGGGTTATAGAGTTAGAGCTCTGAGCTGGACTGGTCAGGGTTATAGAGTTAGAGCTCTGAGCTGGTCTGGTCTGGTCAGGGTTATAGAGTTAGAGCTCTGAGCTGGTCTGGTCTGGTCAGGGTTATAGAGTTAGAGCTCTGGACTGGTCAGGGTTATAGAGTTAGAGCTCTGGTCTGGTCTGGTCAGGGTTATAGAGTTAGAGCTCTGAGCTGGTCTGGTCTGGTCAGGGTTATAGAGTTAGAGCTCTGGACTGGTCAGGGTTATAGAGTTAGAGCTCTGAGCTGGTCTGGTCTGGTCAGGGTTATAGAGTTAGAGCTCTGAGCTGGTCTGGTCAGGGTTATAGAGTTAGAGCTCTGAGCTGGTCAGGGTTATAGAGTTAGAGCTCTGAGCTGGTCTGGTCAGGGTTATAGAGTTACAGCTCTGGGCTGGTCTGGTCAGGGTTATAGAGTTAGAGCTCTGAGCTGGTCTGGTCTGGTCAGGGTTATAGAGTTAGAGCTCTGAGCTGGTCTGGTCAGGGTTATAGAGTTAGAGCTCTGAGCTGGTCTGGTCAGGGTTATAGAGTTAGAGCTCTGAGCTGGTCTGGTCAGGGTTATAGAGTTAGAGCTCTGAGCTGGTCTGGTCTGGTCAGGGTTATAGAGTTAGAGCTCTGAGCTGGTCTGGTCAGGGTTATAGAGTTAGAGCTCTGAGCTGGTCTGGTCAGGGTTATAGAGTTAGAGCTCTGAGCTGGACTGGTCAGGGTTATAGAGTTAGAGCTCTGAGCTGGTCTGGTTAGGGTTATAGAGTTAGAGCTCTGAGCTGGTCTGGGTTATAGAGTTAGAGCTCTGAGCTGGTCTGGGTTATAGAGTTAGAGCTCTGGTCTGGTCTGGGTTATAGAGTTAGAGCTCTGAGCTGGTCTGGTCAGGGTTATAGAGTTACAGCTCTGGGCTGGTCTGGTTTGGGTTATAGAGTTAGAGCTCTGAGCTGGTCTGGTCAGGGTTATAGAGTTAGAGCTCTGAGCTGGTCTGGTCTGGTCAGGGTTATAGAGTTAGAGCTCTGAGCTGGTCTGGTCAGGGTTATAGAGTTAGAGCTCTGAGCTGGTCTGGTCAGGGTTATAGAGTTAGAGCTCTGAGCTGGTCTGGTCTGGTCAGGGTTATAGAGTTAGAGCTCTGAGCTGGTCTGGTCAGGGTTATAGAGTTAGAGCTCTGAGCTGGTCTGGTCAGGGTTATAGAGTTAGAGCTCTGAGCTGGTCTGGTCTGGGTTATAGAGTTAGAGCTCTGAGCTGGTCTGGTCAGGGTTATAGAGTTAGAGCTCTGAGCTGGTCTGGTCAGGGTTATAGAGTTAGAGCTCTGAGCTGGTCTGGTCAGGGTTATAGAGTTAGAGCTCTGAGCTGGTCTGATCAGGGTTATAGAGTTAGAGCTCTGAGCTGGTCTGGTCTGGTCAGGGTTATAGAGTTAGAGTTCTGAGCTGGTCTGGTCTGGTCAGGGTTATAGAGTTAGAGCTCTGAGCTGGTCTGATCTGGGTTATAGAGTTAGAGCTCTGAGCTGGTCTGGTCTGAGTTATAGAGTTAGAGCTCTGAGCTGGTCAGGGTTATAGAGTTAGAGCTCTGGTCTGGTCTGGGTTATAGAGTTAGAGCTCTGAGCTGGTCAGGGTTATAGAGTTAGAGCTCTGAGCTGGTCTGGTCAGGGTTATAGAGTTAGAGCTCTGAGCTGGTCTGGTCAGGGTTATAGAGTTAGAGTTCTGAGCTGGTCTGGTCAGGGTTATAGAGTTAGAGCTCTGGTCTGGTCTGGTCAGGGTTATAGAGTTAGAGCTCTGAGCTGGTCTGGTCAGGGTTATAGAGTTAGAGCTCTGAGCTGGACTGGTCAGGGTTATAGAGTTAGAGCTCTGAGCTGGTCTGGTCTGGTCAGGGTTATAGAGTTAGAGCTTTGAGCTGGTCTGGTTCTGGTCAGGGTTATAGAGTTAGAGCTCTGAGCTGGACTGGTCAGGGTTATAGAGTTAGAGCTCTGAGCTGGTCAGGGTTATAGAGTTAGAGCTCTGGTCTGGTCTGGTCAGGGTTATAGAGTTAGAGCTCTGAGCTGGTCTGGTCTTGTCAGGGTTATAGAGTTAGAGCTCTGGACTGGTCAGGGTTATAGAGTTAGAGCTCTGAGCTGGTCTGGTCTGGTCAGGGTTATAGAGTTAGAGCTCTGAGCTGGTCTGGTCAGGGTTATAGAGTTAGAGCTCTGAGCTGGTCAGGGTTATAGAGTTAGAGCTCTGAGCTGGTCTGGTCAGGGTTATAGAGTTAGAGCTCTGGACTGGTCAGGGTTATAGAGTTAGAGCTCTGAGCTGGTCTGGTCAGGGTTATAGAGTTAGAGTTCTGAGCTGGTCTGGACTGGTCAGGGTTATAGAGTTAGAGCTCTGAGCTGGTCTGGTCTGGGTTATAGAGTTAGAGCTCTGAGCTGGTCTGGTCTGGTCAGGGTTATAGAGTTAGAGCTCTGAGCTGGTCTGGTCTGGTCAGAGTTATAGAGTTAGAGCTCTGAGCTGGTCTGGTCAGGGTTATAGAGTTAGAGCTCTAAGCTGAGCTGGTCAGGGTTATAGAGTTAGAGGTCTGGTCTGGTCTGGGTTATAGAGTTAGAGCTCTGGTCTGGTCTGGTCTGGGTTATAGAGTTAGAGCTCTGAGCTGGTCTGGTCAGGGTTATAGAGTTAGAGCTCTGAGCTGAGCTGGTCAGGGTTATAGAGTTAGAGCTCTGGTCTGGTCTGGTCTGGGTTATAGAGTTAGAGCTCTGGTCTGGTCTGGTCTGGGTTATAGAGTTAGAGCTCTGAGCTGGTCTGGTCTGGTCTGGACAGGGTTATTGGGATAGAGGGTTTTGAGCCCTGAGCTGGACTGGTCTTGTCTGGATTGGGTCAGTAACTGGCTCTAACCCACTAATTTGAAGGGGTGCTCACACACTTTGGTTTCGTATAGTGTAGCAACATAAAGTGTCTCAGTAGAGCCACGAACCAGAACAGCTTCAATACGCCTTGTCATACACTCTTAGTTAAAGGTGCTATGTAGAACCGTCAAGGATTCTTTGGCTGTCCCCATTGGAGAACTCTTTGAAGAACCCTTGAAGGTTACAGGTAGAACCCTTTTTGTTCCAGGTAGAACACTTTTGGGTTCCATGTAGAACCCTCTGTAGAAAAGGTTCGACATGGAACCCAATAGGGTTCTACCTGCAACCTAAAAGGGTTCTCCTGTGGGGACAGCTGAAAACCCCTTTTGGAACCCTTTGTTCTACGAGTGTAGATTCTACAGTGGAACTCTATTGGAGGGATGAGACACCATTCTGGCCCTTTGTTCTACGAGTGTAGATTCTACAGTGCCTGGAACTCTATTGGAGGGATGAGACACCATTCTGGCCCTTTGTTCTACGAGTGTAGATTCTACAGTGGAACTCTATTGGAGGGATGAGACACCATTCTTCCATTAATAAATTCCATATTTTCTTGTTTTGTTGATGGTGGTAGAAAACGCTGTCTCAGGCGCCGCTCCTTAATCTCCCATCATTTTTCAACTGGGTTGCGATCTAGTGACTGAGACACAAACACTCTTTAAACCCCCTATCTTCCTTTGAGACCCCTCTTTCAAAGTCACTGAGATCTTTTCTTGTAGCCATGGAAGCCAAAATATTGGTCTGGACATTTTCTACATGACCCTAAGCATGATGGGATGTGTTAATTGCTTATGAACTCAGGAACCACACCTGTGGTTACTGCTTTCAATATATTCTGTATCCCTCATTTGCTCAAGTGTTTCCATCATGTACTCCAACAGTTTGAGATGGGTAGTCCTACTGAGATGCTGAGTGTATCCGACAGCACCAGAGAGTCCCAGAGGTCCTACCTCCTCTCTATCAACCTGAAGGAAGGACGCAACCTGGTCATCAGAGACCGCTGTGGTAAGCCTGTTATTACACTTCATAACACTTCATAACACATAAAACCTGGTCATCAGAGACCGCTGTGGTAAGGCTGTTATTACACTTCATAACACTTCATAACACATAAAACCTGGTCATCAGAGACTGCTGTGGTAACGCTGTTATTACACTTCATAACACATAAAACCTGGTCATCAGAGACCGCTGTGGTAAGACTGTTATTACACTTCATAACACTTCATAACACATAAAACCTGGTCATCAGAGACCGCTGTGGTAAGACTGTTATTACACTTCATAACACATAAAACCTGGTCATTAGAGACCGCTGTGGTAAGACTGTTATTACACTTCATAACACATAAAACCTGGTCATCAGAGACCGCTGTGGTAAGGCTGTTATTACACTTCATAACACATAAAACCTGGTCATCAGAGACCGCTGTGGTAAGACTGTTATTACACTTCATAACACATAAAACCTGGTCATCAGAGACCGCTGTGGTAAGGCTGTTATTACACTTCATAACACATAAAACCTGGTCATCAGAGACCGCTGTGGTAAGACTGTTATTACACTTCATAACACATAAAACCTGGTCATCAGAGACCGCTGTGGTAAGGCTGTTATTACACTTCATAACACATAAAACCTGGTCATCAGAGACCGCTGTGGTAAGGCTGTTATTACACTTCATAACACATAAAACCTGGTCATCAGAGACCGCTGTGGTAAGACTGTTATTACACTTCATAACACATAAAACCTGGTCATCAGAGACCGCTGTGGTAAGGCTGTTATTACACTTCATAACACATAAAACCTGGTCATCAGAGACCGCTGTGGTAAGACTGTTATTACACTTCATAACACATAAAACCTAGTCATTAGAGACCACTGTGGTAAGACTGTTATTACACTTCATAACACATAAAACCTAGTCATTAGAGACCGCTGTGGTAAGACTGTTATTACACTTCATAACACATAAAACCTGGTCATCAGAGACCGCTGTGGTAAGGCTGTTATTACACTTCATAACACTTCATAACACATAAAACCTGGTCATCAGAGACCGCTGTGGTAAGACTGTTATTACACTTCATAACACATAAAACCTGGTCATCAGAGATCGCTGTGGTAAGGCTGTTATTACACTTCATAACACTTCATAACACATAAAACCTGGTCATCAGAGACCGCTGTGGTAAGACTGTTATTACACTTCATAACACATAAAACCTGGTCATCAGAGACCGCTGTGGTAAGACTGTTATTACACTTCATAACACATAAAACCTGGTCATCAGAGATCGCTGTGGTAAGGCTGTTATTACACTTCATAACACTTCATAACACATAAAACCTGGTCATCAGAGACCGCTGTGGTAAGACTGTTATTACACTTCATAACACATAAAACCTGGTCATCAGAGACCGCTGTGGTAAGGCTGTTATTACACTTCATAACACTTCATAACACATAAAACCTGGTCGTTAGAGACCTCTCTGGTAAGCCTTTTGGAGTGGGTCTGTGGACTTTTCCATGTAAATATTGAAGTCACCAAAAATGTGAATATTATCTGCCATGACTACAAGGTCCGATAGGAAGTCAGGGACCTCCGTGAGGAACGCTGTATTCGGCCCAGGAGGCATGTAAAGACTAGCTATAAATGTGATTGAGTCAGCTTCATGACTAGAAGTAAAAAAAAAAAATTATAACACAGTCATAAAAATTAAATAAATATAGGGGATATAGTCACTAGTGTAACCAGGAGGAGAAGCCTAATTTAACACAATAAATTCATCAGGCTTAAGCCATGTTTCAGTCAGGCCAATCACATCAAGATTATGATCAGTGATTAGTTCATTGACTATAACTGCCTTTGAAGTGAGGGATCTAACATTAAGTAACCCTATTTTGAGATGTGAGGTATCACGTTCTCTTTCAATAATGGCAGGAATGGACGAGGTCTTTATTCTAATGAGATTGATAAGGCGAACACCGCCATGTTTAGTTTTGCCCAACCTAGGTCGAGGCACAGACCCAGTCTCAATGGGGATAGCTGAGCTGACTACACTGACTGTGCTATTGGCAGACTCCACTAAGCTGGCAGGTTGGCTAACAGCCTGCTGCCTGGCCTGCACCCTATTTCATTGTAGAGCTAGAGGAGTTAGAGCCCTGTCTATGTTGGTAGATACGATGAGAGCACCCCTCCAGCTAGGGTGGAGTCCGTCACTCCTCATCAGGCCAGGCTTGGTCCTGTTTGTGGAGGCCAGAGATTATTACTCGATGCCGACACATCTTTCTAGCTGATTTACACGCTGAAGCTATGTTGCACTTGGTGACCTCTGACTGTTTCATGCTAACATCGTTGGTGCCGACGTGGATAACAATATCTCTATACTCTCTACACTCGCCAGTTTTATCTTTAGCCAGCACCATCTTCAGATTAGCCTTAACGTCGGTAGCCCTGCCCCCTGGTAAACAGTGTATGATCGCTGGGTGATTCGTTTTAAGTCTAATACTGCAGGTAATGGAGTCGCCAATGACTAGGGTTTTACATTAGTCAGAGCTAATGGTGGGAGGCTTCGGCGGCTCAGATCCCGTAACAGGTGAAGGAGCGACCTGAGAAGGCTCGGACTCTGACTCCGACTTGTTGCTTAATGGGGAGAACCGGTTGAAAGTTTCTGTCGGCTGAATGAGCGACACCAGTTGAGCATTCCGACAGCATTTCCCTCCAGAAGCCATGAGAAAGTTGTCCGGCTGCGGGGACTGTGCGGGGGGATTTATACTAACGTTACTATCTGTACTTACTGGTGGCACAGACGCTGTTTCTTCCTTTCCTACACTGAAAATACCCTTGCCTAACGATTGCGTCTGAAGCTGGGCTTGCAGCACAGCTATTTTCGCCGTAAGGCGATCGTTCTCCTGTATATTATGAGTACAGCGACTGCAATTAGAAGACATCATGTTAATGTTACTACTTAGCTTCGGCTGTTGAAGGTGTTGACGAACCATGTCCAGATAAAGCGTCCGGAGTGAAAAGGTTGAATGAGGGAAAAAAGTTGCGATGGAAAAACTAAAAATATAAACGGTAATTAAAAACAGAAACAAAACAAAAAACGTAAAGTTGTCAGCTAGCAAAGTAAAGTAAAGTTCGCAGCAAATCGCACAGCAACAAAACGCACAGCAACACGTCTGCAGATTCAACAGGAAGTGAACATCTAGATCATAAGGCGATAGTTCTCCTTTATAATACGAGCGACTGCATTGAGAAGGCATAGTGTTAATGTTACTACATAGCTTCTTCAGCTTGTGGTAGTCTTGCATTGTACACGGAACAAAAATATAAAGTTCTAGACTAGTGAAGATATTGTCTCCTGTTCATGTCTAGAGTAGTGAAGATATTGTTCATGTCTAGAGTAGTGAAGATATTGTTCATGTCTAGAGTAGTGACGATATTGTCTCCTGTTCATGTATAGAGTAGTGAAGATATTGTCTCCTGTTCATGTCTAGAGTAGTGAAGATATTGTTCATGTCTAGAGTAGTGAAGATATTGTCTCCTGTTCATGTCTAGAGTAGTGAAGATATTGTCTCCTGTTCATGTCTAGAGTAGTGAAGATATTGTTCATGTCTAGAGTAGTGAAGATATTGACTCCTGTTCATATCTAGAGTAGTGAAGATATTGTCTCCTGTTCATGTCTAGAGTAGTGAAGATATTGTCTCCTGTTCATGTCTAGAGTAGTGAAGATATTGTTCATGTCTAGAGTAGTGAAGATATTGTCTCCTGTTCATGTCTAGAGTAGTGAAGATATTGTCTCCTGTTCATGTCTAGAGTAGTGAAGATATTGTCTCCTGTTCATGTCTAGAGTAGTGAAGATATTGTTCATGTCTAGAGTAGTGAAGATATTGTCTCCTGTTCATGTCTAGAGTAGTGAAGATATTGTCTCCTGTTCATGTCTAGAGTAGTGAAGATATTGTCTCCTGTTCATGTCTAGAGTAGTGAAGATATTGTCTCCTGTTCATGTCTAGAGTAGTGAAGATATTGTCTCCTGTTCATGTCTGGAGTAGTGAAGATATTGTCTCCTGTTCATGTCTAGAGTAGTGAAGATATTGTTCATGTCTAGAGTAGTGAAGATATTGTCTCCTGTTCATGTCTAGAGTAGTGAAGATATTGTCTCCTGTTCATGTCTAGAGTAGTGAAGATATTGTTCATGTCTAGAGTAGTGAAGATATTGTCTCCTGTTCATGTCTAGAGTAGTGAAGATATTGTTCATGTCTAGAGTAGTGAAGATATTGTCTCCTGTTCATGTCTAGAGTAGTGAAGATATTGTTCATGTCTAGAGTAGTGAAGATATTGTCTCCTGTTCATGTCTAGAGAAGTGAAGATATTGTTCATGTCTAGAGTAGTGAAGATATTGACTCCTGTTCATGTCTAGAGTAGTGAAGATATTGTTCATGTCTAGAGTAGTGAAGATATTGACTCCTGTTCATGTCTAGAGTAGTGAAGATATTGTTCATGTCTAGAGTAGTGAAGATATTGTCTCCTGTTCATGTCTAGAGAAGTGAAGATATTGTTCATGTCTAGAGTAGTGAAGATATTGACTCCTGTTCATGTCTAGAGTAGTGAAGATATTGTTCATGTCTAGAGTAGTGAAGATATTGTCTCCTGTTCATGTCTAGAGTAGTGAAGATATTGTTCATGTCTAGAGTAGTGAAGATATTGTCTCCTGTTCATGTCTAGAGTAGTGAAGATATTGTTCATGTCTAGAGTAGTGAAGATATTGTTCATGTCTAGAGTAGTGAAGATATTGTCTCCTGTTCATGTCTAGAGTAGTGAAGATATTGTCTCCTGTTCATGTCTAGAGTAGTGAAGATATTGTCTCCTGTTCATGTCTAGAGTAGTGAAGATATTGTCTCCTGTTCATGTCTAGAGTAGTGAAGATATTCTCTTCTCTTAACAGATGGTTTTCACCATTGCTCTTCTAAATGTTGCACCATGGATACTGCGTTGTCATGACTGGGTCTCTTAGGAAACTGCTGTCTCACATTGACCCCATCAACAAAACCACTTCCTCTGGAAGAAACTCTCAGTACTAAGACATAACTGAATGTAGAAGAAACCCTCTCAGTACTAAGACAGGACTAGAGATGTGAGCTGCAACATGAAACCCTCTCAGAACTAAGACATGACTAGAGATGTGAGCTGGAACATGACTGAATCTAGAAGAAACCCTCTCAGTACTAAGACAGGACTAGAGATGTGAGCTGCAACATGACTGAATGTAGAAGAAACCCTCTCAGTACTAAGACAGGACTAGAGATGTGAGCTGGAACATGACTGAATGTAGAAGAAACCCTCTCAGTACTAAGACATGACTAGAGATGTGAGCTGGAACATGAAACCCTCTCAGTACTAAGACAGGACTAGAGATGTGAGCTGCAACATGAAACCCTCTCAGTACTAAGACAGGACTAGAGATGTGAGCTGGAACATGAAACCCTCTCAGTACTAAGACATGACTAGAGATGTGAGCTGGAACATGAAACCCTCTCAGTACTAAGACAGGACTAGAGATGTGAGCTGGAACATGAAACCCTCTCAGTACTAAGACAGGACTAGAGATGTGAGCTGGAACATGACTGAATGTAGAAGAAACCCTCTCAGTACTAAGACAGGACTAGAGATGTGAGCTGCAACATGAAACCCTCTCAGTACTAAGACAGGACTAGAGATGTGAGCTGGAACATGAAACCCTCTCAGTACTAAGACATGACTAGAGATGTGAGCTGCAACATGAAACCCTCTCAGTACTAAGACAGGACTAGAGATGTGAGCTGCAACATGAAACCCTCTCAGTACTAAGACAGGACTAGAGATGTGAGCTGGAACATGAAACCCTCTCAGTACTAAGACAGGACTAGAGATGTGAGCTGGAACATGAAACCCTCTCAGTACTAAGACAGGACTAGAGATGTGAGCTGCAACATGAAACCCTCTCAGTACTAAGACAGGACTAGAGATGTGAGCTGGAACATGACTGAATGTAGAAGAAACCCTCTCAGTACTAAGACATGACTAGAGATGTGAGCTGCAACATGAAACCCTCTCAGTACTAAGACAGGACTAGAGATGTGAGCTGCAACATGAAACCCTCTCAGTACTAAGACAGGACTAGAGATGTGAGCTGGAACATGACTGAATGTAGAAGAAACCCTCTCAGTACTAAGACATGACTAGAGATGTGAGCTGGAACATGAAACCCTCTCAGTACTAAGACATGACTAGAGATGTGAGCTGGAACATGACTGAACGTAGAAGAAACCCTCTCAGTACTAAGACAGGACTAGAGATGTGAGCTGGAACATGAAACCCTCTCAGTACTAAGACAGGACTAGAGATGTGAGCTGCAACATGAAACCCTCTCAGTACTAAGACAGGACTAGAGATGTGAGCTGCAACATGAAACCCTCTCAGTACTAAGACAGGACTAGAGATGTGAGCTGCAACATGAAACCCTCTCAGTACTAAGACATGACTAGAGATGTGAGCTGGAACATGACTGAACGTAGAAGAAACCCTCTCAGTACTAAGACAGGACTAGAGATGTGAGCTGCAACATGAAACCCTCTCAGTACTAAGACAGGACTAGAGATGTGAGCTGCAACATGAAACCCTCTCAGTACTAAGACATGACTAGAGATGTGAGCTGGAACATGAAACCCTCTCAGTACTAAGACATGACTAGAGATGTGAGCTGCAACATGAAACCCTCTCAGTACTAAGACAGGACTAGAGATGTGAGCTGGAACATGACTGAATGTAGAAGAAACCCTCTCAGTACTAAGACAGGACTAGAGATGTGAGCTGCAACATGAAACCCTCTCAGTACTAAGACAGGACTAGAGATGTGAGCTGCAACATGAAACCCTCTCAGTACTAAGACAGGACTAGAGATGTGAGCTGGAACATGAAACCCTCTCAGTACTAAGACAGGACTAGAGATGTGAGTTGGAACATGAAACCCTCTCAGTACTAAGACAGGACTAGAGATGTGAGCTGGAACATGAAACCCTCTCAGTACTAAGACAGGACTAGAGATGTGAGCTGCAACATGAAACCCTCTCAGTACTAAGACAGGACTAGAGATGTGAGCTGCAACATGAAACCCTCTCAGTACTAAGACAGGACTAGAGATGTGAGCTGCAACAAGAAACCCTCTCAGTACTAAGACAGGACTAGAGATGTGAGCTGCAACATGAAACCCTCTCAGTACTAAGACAGGACTAGAGATGTGAGCTGCAACATGAAACCCTCTCAGTACTAAGACAGGACTAGAGATGTGAGCTGGAACATGACTGAATGTAGAAGAAACCCTCTCAGTACTAAGACAGGACTAGAGATGTGAGCTGCAACATGAAACCCTCTCAGTACTAAGACAGGACTAGAGATGTGAGCTGCAACATGACTGAATGTAGAAGAAACCCTCTCAGTACTAAGACAGGACTAGAGATGTGAGCTGGAACATGACTGAATGTAGAAGAAACCCTCTCAGTACTAAGACATGACTAGAGATGTGAGCTGGAACATGAAACCCTCTCAGTACTAAGACAGGACTAGAGATGTGAGCTGGAACATGAAACCCTCTCAGTACTAAGACAGGACTAGAGATGTGAGCTGCAACATGACTGAATGTAGAGTATTGAGTATACCGACATTGTGTTGAGATTGAGAGGAACCCTGTTTTTCACTTCCTGACTCTCAGTGAAATCTCTTCCTGCTTATTGTTTGCATTCCATTAATCATTAACCAAGTCCAGTTTATTAGTCATATGCACAGGATACACATGTTACACAGTACAAGGAAATGGTGACTACGAGTTCACTCTCACCAACCTTCCAATCTCAGTGCAGACACACTAACCTCAAGACCACTGAGGCCATCCCATAATAATGTCATTAAATCAGGTCCATAGTGTATGACGAAGTCCTCAGTCCACTCATAGAAATACTCCATCTCCATGTTTTGTCCGTTCTCAGGTACGAGTGATCCTTACGTGAAGTTTAAACTGGATGGGAAGACACTATACAAGAGCCGAGTGGTTTATAAGAACCTCAACCCAACGTGGAACGAGTCCTTCTCTTTCCCTGTCAGAGACCTGGACCAGAGACTGTATATTAAGGTAGGGGTCAGGACATACCCCACTCTGGACCAGAGACTGTATATTAAGGTAGGGGTTGGGACATACCCCACTCTGGACCAGAGACTGTATATTAAGGTAGGGGTCAGGACATACCCCACTCTGGACCAGTAGGGGCCATTCTGGACCAGAGACTGTATATTAAGGTAGGGGTCAGGACATACCCCACTCTGGCCCAGAGACTGTATATTAAGGTAGGGGTCAGGACATACCCCACTCTGGACCAGAGACTGTATATTAAGGTAGGGGTCAGGACATACCCCACTCTGGCCCAGAGACTGTATATTAAGGTAGGGGTTGGGACATACCCCACTCTGGACCAGAGACTGTATATTAAGGTAGGGGTCAGGACATACCCCACTCTGGACCAGAGACTGTATATTAAGGTAGGGGTCGGGACATACCCCACTCTGGACCAGAGACTGTATATTAAGGTAGGGGTTGGGACATACCCCACTCTGGACCAGAGACTGTATATTAAGGTAGGGGTCAGGACATACCCCACTCTGGACCAGAGACTGTATATTAAGGTAGGGGTTGGGACATACCCCACTCTGGACCAGAGACTGTATATTAAGGTAGGGGTCAGGACATACCCCACTCTGGACCAGAGACTGTATATTAAGGTAGGGATTGGGACATACCCCACTCTGGACCAGAGACTGTATATTAAGGTAGGGGTCAGGACATACCCCACTCTGGACCAGAGACTGTATATTAAGGTAGGGGTTGGGACATACCCCACTCTGGACCAGAGACTGTATATTAAGGTAGGGGTTGGGACATACCCCACTCTGGACCAGAGACTGTATATTAAGGTAGGGGTTGGGACATACCCCACTCTGGACCAGAGACTGTATATTAAGGTAGGGGTCAGGACATACCCCACTCTGGACCAGAGACTGTATATTAAGGTAGGGGTCAGGACATACCCCACTCTGGCCCAGTAGGGGCCATTCTGGACCAGAGACTGTATATTAAGGTAGGGATTGGGACATACCCCACTCTGGACCAGTAGGGGCCATTCTGGACCAGAGACTGTATATTAAGGTAGGGGTCAGGACATACCCCACTCTGGACCAGAGACTGTATATTAAGGTAGGGGTTGGGACATACCCCACTCTGGCCCAGTAGGGGCCATTCTGGACCAGAGACTGTATATTAAGGTAGGGATTGGGACATACCCCACTCTGGCCCAGTAGGGGCCATTCTGGACCAGAGACTGTATATTAAGGTAGGGGTCAGGACATACCCCACTCTGGCCCAGTAGGGGCCATTCTGGTTAGTGTTTCTGCTCTTTGTTCTGTTTCACTCTTTATTAAGTGTCTTCATCTGGTCCACCTTGCAGGTGTATGACCGGGATCTGACCATGGATGACTTCATGGGATCCAGCTACGTTCTCCTCAGTGATCTGGAGATGGACAAGTGAGTGACACATTTTATAAAGTGGAGATGATGATTATTTGTTGTAACTCTGGCAGCAGGTAACCTAGAGGTCAGAGAGGTCAGAGAGGTTATGGAGGTTAGAGAGGTCAGAGAGGTCAGAGAGGTCAGAGAGGTCAGAGAGGTCAGAGAGGTCAGAGAGGTCAGAGAGGTCAGAGAGATTAGGGAGGTTAGGGAGGTTAGGGATGTCAGAGAGGTCAGAGAGGTCAGAGAGGTCAGAGAGGTCAGAGAGGTCAGAGAGATTAGGGAGGTTAGGGAGGTTAGGGAGGTTAGGGATGTCAGAGAGGTCAGAGAGGTCAGAGAGGTCAGAGAGGTCAGAGAGCCAGCAACCGGAGCTAATCTCAGTTTCTAGTGGAAAATGATCAGTAAAGTAATCTTATACATGTAAAGACATTAACACGTGGTGTGTGTGTGTGCATCTATCAGTTACACACGTCAGTACATACAAGTATTCTGATGCCGTTAATGTTGTCAATACGAAAATAACACAGATTCTCTCCAACCTGGCATTTCTTCATAATGAGACAGATTCTCTCCAACCTGGCATTTCTTCATAATGAGACAGATTCTCTCCAACCTGGCATTTCTTCATATTGAGACAGATTCTCTCCAACCTGGCATTTCTTCATATTGAGACAGATTCTCTCCAACCTGGCATTTCTTCATAATGAGACAGATTCTCTCCAACCTGGCATTTCTTCATAATGAGACAGATTCTCTCCAACCTGGCATTTCTTCATAATGAGACAGATTCTCTCCAACCTGGCATTTCTTCATAATGAGACAGATTCTCTCCAACCTGGCATTTCTTCATAATGAGACAGATTCTCTCCAACCTGGCATTTCTTCATAATGAGACAGATTCTCTCCAACCTGGCATTTCTTCATAAACAGACAGATTCTCACCAACCTGGCATTTCTTCATAATGAGACAGATTCTCTCCAACCTGGCATTTCTTCATAATGAGACAGATTCTCTCCAACCTGGCATAACAAAGCGTAATGGCTTGTTTCAAGAAGGTTTTTATTAAGAAGCATATCCATGTGATAAAATGTACAAACCCCCATTATCGTCCATCCGTCCGTCACAGCCCTAGCTGAACTAACCCAGGCTAACTGAATAGTGACTATGCTAAGCTAACCCAGGCTAACTGAACCATGTTTTATGCTAAGCTAACCCTGTTGTATCCCCAGGGTGTGTGAGCTGTCCGTGCGTCTGGACGACCCCAACAGTCTGGAGGAGGACATGGGAGTCATCATGCTGGACATGTCTCTCTCTCTCAGGGATAGAGACAACGAGAGGAACTCTGTAAGGAACTAGACAATACAATATACCATATCTAACAGGCTTGGGGTCAATTCCTTTTCAGTTCAGTCAATTCAGGAAGTAAACTGAATTTCCAATTCCATTTGTTTCTCATGGATAAGCTTTGAAGAAAATGAGAATGAGTTTTTTACTTCCTGATTTGACTGAGTTTGATGGAATTGACCCCAACTATGTCTACCTTATGTTCTGACATATTCTGCAGGTATATTTGCATGTTTTGGTTCCTCTACTAACTGTGACAGTGTGTTGTTCTGTTGTGCTTGTAACCTGCATGTACTTGTTGCAGAGGTGGCCTAAGAGGAAGAGGAGTATCAGGGTAAGTCATCCAACGATATCCACTCTAGTGTACTGACACCACTATTTAATCACTAAGGATCCACTCTAGTGTACTGACACCACTATTTAATCACTTAGGATCCACTCTAGTGAACTGACACCACTATTTAATCACTAAGGATCCACTCTAGTGTACTGACACCACTATTTAATCACTTAGGATCCACTCTAGTGAACTGACACCACTATTTAATCACTAAGGATCCACTCTAGTGTACTGACACCACTATTTAATCACTAAGGATCCACTCTAGTGTACTGACACCACTATTTAATCACTAAGGATCCACTCTAGTGAACTGACACCACTATTTAATCACTTAGGATCCACTCTAGTGAACTGACACCACTATTTAATCACTAAGGATCCACTCTAGTGAACTGACACCACTATTTAATCACTTAGGATCCACTCTAGTGTACTGACACCACTATTTAATCACTAAGGATCCACTCTAGTGTACTGACACCACTATTTAATCACTAAGGATCCACTCTAGTGAACTGACACCACTATTTAATCACTAAGGATCCACTCTAGTGAACTGACACCACTATTTAATCACTAAGGATCCACTCTAGTGTACTGACACCACTATTTAATCACTAAGGATCCACTCTAGTGAACTGACACCACTATTTAATCACTAAGGATCCACTCTAGTGAACTGACACCACTATTTAATCACTAAGGATCCACTCTAGTGAACTGACACCACTATTTAATCACTAAGGATCCACTCTAGTGAACTGACACCACTATTTAATCAGGATCCACTCTAGTGTACTGACACCACTATTTAATCACTAAGGATCCACTCTAGTGAACTGACACCACTATTTAATCACTAAGGATCCACTCTAGTGAACTGACACCACTATTTAATCACTAAGGATCCACTCTAGTGAACTGACACCACTATTTAATCACTAAGGATCCACTCTAGTGAACTGACACCACTATTTAATCACTTAGGATCCACTCTAGTGAACTGACACCACTATTTAATCACTAAGGATCCACTCTAGTGTACTGACACCACTATTTAATCACTAAGGATCCACTCTAGTGTACTGACACCACTATTTAATCACTAAGGATCCACTCTAGTGAACTGACACCACTATTTAATCACTAAGGATCCACTCTAGTGAACTGACACCACTATTTAATCACTAAGGATCCACTCTAGTGAACTGACACCACTATTTAATCACTAAGGATCCACTCTAGTGTACTGACACCACTATTTAATCACTAAGGATCCACTCTAGTGTACTGACACCACTATTTAATCACTAAGGATCCACTCTAGTGAACTGACACCACTATTTAATCACTTAGGATCCACTCTAGTGAACTGACACCACTATTTAATCACTAAGGATCCACTCTAGTGAACTGACACCACTATTTAATCAGGATCCACTCTAGTGAACTGACACCACTATTTAATCACTAAGGATCCACTCTAGTGTACTGACACCACTATTTAATCACTAAGGATCCACTCTAGTGAACTGACACCACTATTTATTCACTAAGGATCCACTCTAGTGAACTGACACCACTATTTAATCACTTAGGATCCACTCTAGTGAACTGACACCACTATTTAATCACTAAGGATCCACTCTAGTGAACTGACACCACTATTTAATCACTTAGGATCCACTCTAGTGAACTGACACCACTATTTAATCACTTAGGATCCACTCTAGTGAACTGACACCACTATTTAATCACTAAGGATCCACTCTAGTGAACTGACACCACTATTTAATCAGGATCCACTCTAGTGAACTGACACCACTATTTAATCACTAAGGATCCACTCTAGTGAACTGACACCACTATTTAATCAGGATCCACTCTAGTGTACTGACACCACTATTTAATCACTAAGGATCCACTCTAGTGTACTGACACCACTATTTAATCAGGATCCACTCTAGTGTACTGACACCACTATTTAATCAGGATCCAAAACGGACAGTTTTTCATTGAAACAATTCATTTGTTTGAAGTGAATCAGTCCCATGAAGCTGGACATTGGTATTTTATTTCTACACTAGAGGGCAGTGTACCACCAAGAACCCATTCAGTGTTTTACAGTGAGTTACTTCCCCAACCCTGCTAATAACTTAAATTATGTATTGGTTGATTTGAGGATGTTAAAGCAGGTTGGTTCTATTTATTATCAGTGTGTCGTCCTCCGCTGTATGCATACAGTATGAAACATCAGTTATTATCAGTGTGTCGTCCTCCGCTGTATGCATACAGTATGAAACAGATTGAAACATCAGTTATTATCAGTGTGTCGTCCTCCGCTGTATGCATACAGTATGAAACAGATTGAAACATCAGTTATTAGCAGTGTGTCGTCCTCCGCTGTATGCATACAGTATGAAACATCAGTTATTATCAGTGTGTCGTCCTCCGCTGTATGCATACAGTATGAAACATCAGTTATTATCAGTGTGTCGTCCTCCGCTGTATGCATACAGTATGAAACATCAGTTATTATCAGTGTGTCGTCCTCCGCTGTATGCATACAGTATGAAACAGATTGAAACATCAGTTATTATCAGTGTGTCGTCCTCCGCTGTATGCATACAGTATGAAACATCAGTTATTATCAGTGTGTCGTCCTCCGCTGTATGCATACAGTATGAAACATCAGTTATTATCAGTGTGTCGTCCTCCGCTGTATGCATACAGTATGAAACAGATTGAAACATCAGTTATTATCAGTGTGTCGTCCTCCGCTGTATGCATACAGTATGAAACTTCAGTTATTATCAGTGTGTCGTCCTCCGCTGTATGCATACAGTATGAAACAGATTGAAACATCAGTTATTATCAGTGTGTCGTCCTCCGCTGTATGCATACAGTATAAAACAGATTGAAACATCAGTTATTAGCAGTGTGTCGTCCTCCGCTGTATGCATACAGTATGAAACAGATTGAAACATCAGTTATTAGCAGTGTGTCGTCCTCCGCTGTATGCATACAGTATGAATTATCAGTTATTATCAGTGTGTCGTCCTCCGCTGTATGCATACAGTATGAAACATCAGTTATTATCAGTGTGTCGTCCTCCGCTGTATGCATACAGTATGAAACATCAGTTATTATCAGTGTGTCGTCCTCCGCTGTATGCATACAGTATGAAACATCAGTTATTATCAGTGTGTCGTCCTCCGCTGTATGCATACAGTATGAAACATCAGTTATTATCAGTGTGTCGTCCTCCGCTGTATGCATACAGTATGAAACAGATTGAAACATCAGTTATTATCAGTGTGTCGTCCTCCGCTGTATGCATACAGTATGAAACATCAGTTATTATCAGTGTGTCGTCCTCCGCTGTATGCATACAGTATGAAACATCAGTTATTATCAGTGTGTCGTCCTCCGCTGTATGCATACAGTATGAAACAGATTGAAACATCAGTTATTATCAGTGTGTCGTCCTCCGCTGTATGCATACAGTATGAAACTTCAGTTATTATCAGTGTGTCGTCCTCCGCTGTATGCATACAGTATGAAACAGATTGAAACATCAGTTATTATCAGTGTGTCGTCCTCCGCTGTATGAAACAGATTGAAACATCAGTTATTATCAGTGTGTCGTCCTCCGCTGTATGCATACAGTATGAAACAGATTGAAACATCAGTTATTATCAGTGTGTCGTCCTCCGCTGTATGCATACAGTATGAAACAGATTGAAACATCAGTTATTATTCAGCTCCGGTACAGCTGGAAGATGATTGCTCTGAGACAGGGTCCTCGTCCCAAATGGTACCCTATTCCCTATATAGTGCACTACTTTAGACCAGGGCACTAAGGGTACTGTACCCTGCGTAGTGCACTACTTTAGACCAGGGCACTAAGGGTACTGTACCCTGCGTAGTGCACTACTTTAGACCAGGGCACTAAGGGTACTGTACCCTGCGTAGTGCACTACTTTAGACCAGGGCACTAAGGGTACTGTACCCTGCGTAGTGCACTACTTTAGACCAGGGCACTAAGGGTACTGTACCCTGCGTAGTGCACTACTTTAGACCAGGGCACTAAGGGTACTGTACCCTGCGTAGGGAATAGGGTGCTCTTTTGGTTGCTGTCAGAACTCTACTTCTTCTGTCTGATTGATGGAAGTCATTCACCTGCTGCTTTTATTACACTCTTATTAAAGAACCATTATTATATGCCTGGAAATAGTGGTTTAGTAATAATTGTCAATAAAAATAGTATTCAGAAATATTATTTTCCAGTGTTTGGCTCATTTATCTGTGTTATAATGGTGATATAGCATGGCTCATTTGAAATCCATTGACCTGGTGTTTATCTGTGTTATAATGGTGATATAGCATGGCTCATTTGAAATCCATTGACCTGGTGTTTATCTGTGTTATAATGGTGATATAGCATGGCTCATTTGAAATCCATTGACCTGGTGTTTATCTGTGTTATAATGGTGATATAGCATGGCTCATTTGAAATCCATTGACCTGGTGTTTATCTGTGTTATAATGGTGATATAGCATGGCTCATTTGAAATCCATTGACCTGGTGTTTATCTGTGTTATAATGGTGATATAGCATGGCTCATTTGAAATCCATTGACCTGGTGTTTATCTGTGTTATAATGGTGATATAGCATGGCTCATTTGAAATCCATTGACCTGGTGTTTATCTGTGTTATAACGGTGATATAGCATGGCTCATTTGAAATCCATTGACCTGGTGTTTATCTGTGTTATAACGGTGATATAGCATGGCTCATTTGAAATCCATTGACCTGGTGTTTATCTGTGTTATAACGGGGATATAGCATGGCTCATTTGAAATCCATTGACCTGGTGTTTATCTGTGTTATAACGGTGATATAGCATGGCTCATTTGAAATCCATTGACCTGGTGTTTATCTGTGTTATAACGGTGATATAGCATGGCTCATTTGAAATCCATTGACCTGGTGTTTATCTGTGTTATAACGGTGATATAGCATGGCACATTTGAAATCCATTGACCTGGTGTTTATCTGTGTTATAATGGTGATATAGCATGGCTCATTTGAAATCCATTGACCTGGTGTTTATCTGTGTTATAACGGTGATATAGCATGGCTCATTTGAAATCCATTGACCTGGTGTTTATCTGTGTTATAACGGTGATATAGCATGGCACATTTGAAATCCATTGACCTGGTGTTTATCTGTGTTATAACGGTGATATAGCATGGCTCATTTGAAATCCATTGACCTGGTGTTTATCTGTGTTATAACGGTGATATAGCATGGCACATTTGAAATCCATTGACCTGGTGTTTATCTGTGTTATAACACAGTGTATAGTGATCGTGTAGCATGATAACAGTATTGGTGACAGAGCATGTTATTTGAACAGGTTATCAATAGAATTGTCCTCTCGTCCTCCTCCCTCCAGTCTCCGCTGGCCCAGAGTGGTCGTCTATCAGAGTCTCTGAGGAAGTGTCAGCTGTGGTCAGGTGTAGTGGGGGTGACCCTGGTGGAGGGACAGGACCTGCCAGAGGACGGACCTGGAGAGCTGTTTGTACGATTCAGACTGGGGGAGCAGAGATACAAGAGCAGGGTAGGAGAATGCCACACACACACACACACACACACACACACACACACACACACACACACACACACACACACACACACACACACACACACACACACACACACACACACACTCTCCACCTCTAAGTCCTCTCTCCCCTCCTGTCTTCAGAACCAGCCCAAGAAGGCCAACCCACAGTGGAGGGAGAGGTTTGACTTCAACCGGTTCCCGGAGGGTCCTGGGGTCCTGGAGATAGAGGTCTGGAACAAAGAGGGACGCAAATATGAGGAGTGTTACGGCATGTGAGTTACAACATGGTCATTCTAGATCTCTGTAGTTACAACATGGTCATTCTGGATCCCTTTAGTTACAACATGGTCATTCTGGATCTCTGTAGTTACAACATGGTCATTCTGGATCTCTGTAGTTACAACATGGTCATTCTGGATCCCTTTAGTTACAACATGGTCATTCTGGATCCCTTTAGTTACAACATGGTCATTCTGGATCCCTTTAGTTACAACATGGTCATTCTGGATCTCTGTAGTTACAACATGGTCATTCTGGATCTCTGTAGTTACAACATGGTCATTCTGGATCTCTGTAGTTACAACATGGTCATTCTGGATCTCTGTAGTTACAACATGGTCATTCTGGATCCCTTTAGTTACAACATGGTCATTCTGGATCTCTGTAGTTACAACATGGTCATTCTGGATCCCTTTAGTTACAACATGGTCATTCTGGATCCCTGTAGTTACAACATGGTCATTCTGGATCCCTGTAGTTACAACATGGTCATTCTGGATCTCTGTAGTTACAACATGGTCATTCTGGATCTCTGTAGTTACAACATGGTCATTCTGGATCTCTGTAGTTACAACATGGTCATTCTGGATCCCTTTAGTTACAACATGGTCATTCTGGATCTCTGTAGTTACAACATGGTCATTCTGGATCTCTTTAGTTACAACATAGTCATTCTGGATCTCTGTAATTACAACATGGTCATTCTGGATCCCTTTAGTTACAACATGGTCATTCTGGATCTCTTTAGTTACAACATGGTCATTCTGGATCTCTGTAGAATCATTATGATGTCAAGTGAATGGTACCACTGATGTCTTTCTTTCAGCCCTCAACTTTATAGTCTCTTTTCCTTGCAAATGCATAAGAACCTTTCCTCCTTGTATGAACCAAACATTACTGCCTCATTGTTGATGTGTGTGTCCTGTCTCTGTGTGTTCTGTCTCTGTGTGTCCTTTCTCTGTGTGTCCTGTCTCTGTGTGTCCTGTCTCTGTGTGTCCTGTCTCTGTGTGTTCTGTCTCTGTGTGTCCTGTCTCTGTGTGTTCTGTCTCTGTGTGTATCAGGTGTGAGGTGGACCTGTCCAGTGTTCTACCCAACCAGTCTCAGCTGTTCACGCGGGTTCTGAAAGAGGGAAAAGGTCGGGTGGTCTTCCTGATCACTCTGAGCATGTGTAGTGGCGTCTCCATCTCTGACATGTGTGCCCCGCCCCTCGAGGAGCCTCAGGAGAGAGAGAACCTTCTGGAGAAATACGTCAGTACTGTTACCTCTCTGTTCTCATTGGAGAAATATGTCAGTACTGTTACCTCTCTGTTCTCATTGGAGAAATATGTCAGTACTGTTACCTCTCTGTTCTCATTGGAGAAATATGTCAGTACTGTTACCTCTCTGTTCTCATTGGAGAAATATGTCAGTACTGTTACCTCTCTGTTCTCATTGGAGAAATATGTCAGTACTGTTACCTCTCTGTTCTCATTGGAGAAATATGTCAGTACTGTTACCTCTCTGTTCTCATTGGAGAAATATGTCAGTACTGTTACCTCTCTGTTCTCATTGGAGAAATATGTCAGTACTGTTACCTCTCTGTTCTCATTGGAGAAATATGTCAGTACTGTTACCTCTCTGTTCTCATTGGAGAAATATGTCAGTACTGTTACCTCTCTGTTCTCATTGGAGAAATATGTCAGTACTGTTACCTCTCTGTTCTCATTGGAGAAATATGTCAGTACTGTTACCTCTCTGTTCTCATTGGAGAAATATGTCAGTACTGTTACCTCTCTGTTCTCATTGGAGAAATATGTCAGTACTGTTACCTCTCTGTTCTCATTGGAGAAATATGTCAGTACTGTTACCTCTCTGTTCTCATTGGAGAAATATGTCAGTACTGTTACCTCTCTGTTCTCATTGGAGAAATATGTCAGTTCTGTTACCTTTCTGTTCTCATTGGAGAAATACATTAGTACTGTCATTATAATAATATAATATTAATATACCTCACTCCTCAGTTATAGATACATCAGTACTGTCATTATAATATTAATATACCTCACTCTTAGTTATAGATACATCAGTACTGTCATATAATTTACATTTACATTTACATTTAAGTCATTTAGCAGACGCTCTTATCCAGAGCGACTTACAAATTGGTGCATTCACCTAATGACATCCAGTGGAACAGCCACTTTACAATAGTGCATCTAGATCTTTTAAGGGGGGGGGGGGGGGGCAGAAGGATTGCTTTATCCTATCCTAGGTATTCCTTGAAGAGGTGGGGTTTCAGGTGTCTCCGGAAGGTGGTGATTGACTCCGCTGTCCTGGCGTCGTGAGGGAGTTTGTTCCACCATTGGGGTGCCAGAGCAGCAA
>NC_074699.1:37738367-37757955 GCF_029448725.1 Salvelinus fontinalis | reverse complement strand
GATGCCCAACTCGGAGAGGGTGGAGAGGAGGATCTGATGGTTCACAGTATCGAAGGCAGCCGATAGGTCTAGAAGGATGAGAGCAGAGGAGAGAGAGTTAGCTTTAGCAGTGCGGAGCGCCTCCGTGATACAGAGAAGAGCAGTCTCAGTTGAGTGACTAGTCTTGAAACCTGACTGATTTGGATCAAGAAGGTCATTCTGAGAGAGATAGCAGGAGAGCTGGCCAAGGACGGCACGTTCAAGAGTTTTGGAGAGAAAAGAAAGAAGGGATACTGGTCTGTAGTTGTTGACATCGGAGGGATCGAGTGTAGGTTTTTTCAGAAGGGGTGCAACTCTCGCTCTCTTGAAGACGGAAGGGACGTAGCCAGCGGTCAAGGATGAGTTGATGAGCGAGGTGAGGTAAGGTAGAAGGTCTCCGGAAATGGTCTGGAGAAGAGAGGAGGGGATAGGGTCAAGCGGGCAGGTTGTTGGGCGGCCGGCCGTCACAAGACGCGAGATTTCATCTGGAGAGAGAGGGGAGAAAGAGGTCAGAGCACAGGTTAGGGCAGTGTGAGCAGAACCAGCGGTGTCGTTTGACTTAGCAAACGAGGATCGGATGTCGTCGACCTTCTTTTCAAAATGGTTGACGAAGTCGTCTGCAGAGAGGGAGGAGGGGGGGGGAGGGGGAGGAGGATTCAGGAGGGAGGAGAAGGTGGCAAAGAGCTTCCTAGGGTTAGAGGCAGATGCTTGGAATTTAGAGTGGTAGAAAGTGGCTTTAGCAGCAGAGACAGAAGAGGAAAATGTAGAGAGGAGGGAGTGAAAGGATGCCAGGTCCGCAGGGAGGCGAGTTTTCCTCCATTTCCGCTCGGCTGCCCGGAGCCCTGTTCTGTGAGCTCGCAATGAGTCGTCGAGCCACGGAGCGGGAGGGGAGGACCGAGCCGGCCTGGAGGATAGGGGACATAGAGAGTCAAAGGATGCAGAAAGGGAGGAGAGGAGGGTTGAGGAGGCAGAATCAGGAGATAGGTTGGAGAAGGTTTGGGCAGAGGGAAGAGATGATAGGATGGAAGAGGAGAGAGTAGCGGGGGAGAGAGAGCGGAGGTTGGGACGGCGCGATACCATCCGAGTAGGGGCAGTGTGGGAAGTGTTGGATGAGAGCGAGAGGGAAAAGGATACAAGGTAGTGGTCGGAGACTTGGAGGGGAGTTGCAATGAGGTTAGTGGAAGAACAGCATCTAGTAAAGATGAGGTCAAGCGTATTGCCTGCCTTGTGAGTAGGGGGGGAAGGTGAGAGGGTGAGGTCAAAAGAGGAGAGGAGTGGAAAGAAGGAGGCAGAGAGGAATGAGTCAAAGGTAGACATGGGGAGGTTAAAGTCACCCAGAACTGTGAGAGGTGAGCCGTCCTCAGGAAAGGAGCTTATCAAGGCATCAAGCTCATTGATGAACTCTCCAAGGGAACCTGGAGGGCGATAAATGATAAGGATGTTAAGCTTGAAAGGGCTGGTAACTGTGACAGCATGGAATTCAAAGGAGGCGATAGACAGATGGGTAAGGGGAGAAAGAGAGAATGACCACTTGGGAGAGATGAGGATCCCGGTGCCACCACCCCGCTGACCAGAAGGTCTCGGGGTGTGCGAGAGCACGTGGGCAGACGAAGAGAGAGCAGTAGGAGTAGCAGTGTTATCTGTGGTGAGCCATGTTTCCGTCAGTGCCAAGAAGTCGAGGGACTGGAGGGACGCATAGGCTGAGATGAGCTCTGCCTTGTTGGCCGCAGATCGGCAGTTCCAGAGGCTACCGGAGACCTGGAACTCCACGTGGGTCGTGCGGGCTGGGACCACCAGGTTAGGGTGGGCGCGGCCACGCGGTGTGAAGCGTTTGTATGGTCTGTGCAGAGAGGAGAGAACAGGGATAGACAGACACATAGTTGACAGGCTACAGAAGCGGCTACGCTAATGCAAAGGAGATTAGAATGACAAGTGGGCTACACGTCTCGAATGTTCAGAAAGTTAAGCTTACGTTGCAAAAAATAAAAAATAAAATACAAGATCTTATTGACTAAAATGATATAGTACTGCTGGCTGGTGAAGTAGCCTGGCTAGCAGTGGCTACGTTGTTGAAAGTGAAGCTGGCTAGGTAACGTCGACAATTTCACTAAATTTCTCTAAACTACACAATTATCATGGATACAAGGACAGCAAAGACAACTAGCTAACACTACGCTAATCAAGTCGTTCCGTTGTAATGTAAGTTTCTACAGTGCTGCTATTCGGTAGAAGTTGGCTAGCTAGCAGTGTTGGCTAGGTAGGAGGACGGCAGCGCGGCAGGCGAAAAATAGCTGGCTAGCTAACCGATAATTACTCAAAGCTACACAATTATCTTAGATACAAAGATAGCAAAGAAAACTATGTAGCTAGCTAACACTACACAAGTCAAGTCGTTCCGTTGTAATGTAATCGTTTCTACAGTGCTGCTAATCGGTGGCTAGCTGGCTAGCTAGCAGGGTTGACTACGTTACGTTACGTTACGTTAGGGCGAGAATACCTGGCTAGCGAACCTCAGCGAACCTTGATAACTACACAATTATCACCGATACAAAGACGGCTATGTAGCCAGCTAAGTAGCTAGCTAAGATCGAACAAATACAAATCAAAGATAGCAAAGACAACTGTGTAGTCAGCCAACACTACACTGATCAAGTCGTTCCGTTGTAATGCACTCGTTTCTACAATGCTGCTATTCGGTGGCAAGCTGGCTAGCTAGCAGTGTTACGTTAGGGCGAAAATAGCTGGCTGGCGAACCTCAATAACTACACAATTATGTTTGATGCAAAGACGGCTATGTAGCTAGCTAAGATCAAACAAATCAAACCGTTGTACTGTAATGAAAATGAAAATCAGACCGTTGTACTATAATGAAATGTAATGAAAAGTTATACTACTATTCGGTAGACGTTTGCTAGCTGCTGGGCAGATAGCAGTGTGGACTACGATAGGCGACGAAATACGATGATTACGCAATTATCTTTTATACACAGACGGCTAAGTAGCTAGCTAAGAAGAAATTGCTAAGGTTAGACAAATTAAACCGTTGTACTATAATGAAATGTAATGAAATGTAATGAAAAGTTATACTACCTGCAGAGCGAATGCAAATGCGACCGCTCGCTCCAAACCGGAACCGGAACCGGAATAATATAATATTAATATACCTCACTCCTCAGTTATAGATACATCAGTACTGTCATTATAATAATATAATATTAATATACCTCACTCCTCAGTTATAGATACATCAGTACTGTCATTATAATAATATAATATTAATATACCTCACTCCTCAGTTATAGATACATCAGTACTGTCATTATAATAATATAATATTAATATACCTCACTCCTCAGTTATAGATACATCAGTACTGTCATTATAATAATATAATATTAATATACCTCACTCCTCAGTTATAGATACATCAGTACTGTCATTATAATAATATAATATTAATATACCTCACTCCTCAGTTATAGATACATCAGTACTGTCATTATAATAATATAATATTAATATACCTCACTCCTCAGTTATAGATACATCAGTACTGTCATTATAATAATATAATGTTAATATAATATTAATATACCTCACTCTCAGTTATAGATACATCATATAATATTAATATACCTCACTCCTCAGTTATAGATACATCAGTACTGTCATTATAATAATATAATATTAATATACCTCACTCCTCAGTTATAGATACATCAGTACTGTCATTATAATAATATAATATTAATATACCTCACTCTCAGTTATAGATACATCAGTACTGTCATATAATAATATAATGTTAATATAATATTAATATACCTCACTCCTCAGTTATAGATACATCAGTACTGTCATTATAATAATATAATATTAATATACATTTAAACAAACATTTTCACAATTCCTGACATTTAATCCCAGTAAAAATTCCCTGTTTTATGTCAGTTAGGATCACAACTCTATTTTAAGAATGTGAAATGTCAGAATAATAGTAGAGAGAATGATTTATTTCAGCTTTTATTTCTTTCATCACATTCCCAGTGGGTCAGAAGTTTACATTCACTCAATTAGTATTTGGTAACATTGCCTTTAAATTGTTTAACTTGGGTCAAACGTTTCGGGTAGCCTTCCACAAGCTTCCCACAATAAGTTGGGTGAATTTTGGCCCATTCCTCCTGACAGAGCTGGTGTAACTGAGTCAGGTTTGTAGGCCTCCTTGCTCGCACACGCTTTTTCAGTTCTGCCCACAAATGTTCTATAGAATTGAGGTCAGTGCTTTGTGATGGCCACTCCAATTCCTTGACTTTGTTGTCCTTAAGCCAATTTGCCACAACTTTGGAAGTATGCTTGGGGTCATTGTCCATTTGTAAGACCCATTTGCTTTAACTTCCTGACTGATGTCTTGAGATGTTGCTTCAATATATCCACATAATTTTCCCCCCTCATGATGCCATCTATTTTGTGAAGTGCACCGGTCCCTCCTGCAGCAAAGCACCCCCACAACATGATGCTGCCACCCCTGTGCTTCACGGTTGGGATGGTGTTCTTCGGCTTGCAAGCCTCCCCCTTTTTCCTCCAAACACAACGGTGGTCATTATGGCCAAACAGTTCTATTTTTGTTTCATCAGACCAGAGGACACATCTCCAAAAAGTACAATCTTTGTCCCCATGTGCAGTTACAAACCGTAGTCTGGCTTTTTTATGGCGGTTTTGGAGCAGTGGTTTATTCCTTGCTGAGCGGCCTTTCAGGTTATGTCGATATAGGACTTATTTTACTGTGGATACAGATACTTTTGTACCTGTTTCCTCCAGCATCTTCACAAGGTCCTTTGCTGTTGTTCTGGCATTGATTTGCACTTTTCTCACCAAAGTACGTTCATCTCTAGGGGACAGAACGCGTCTCTTTCCTGAGCGGTATGACGGCTGCGTGGTCCCATGGTGTTTATACTTGGGTACTATTGTTTGAACAGATGAACGTGGTACCTTCAGGCGTTTGGAAATTGCTCCCAATGATGAACCAGACTTGTGGACGTCTACAATTTATTTTCTGAGGTCTTGGCTGATTTCTTTTGATTTTCCCATGATGCCAAGCAAAGAGGCACTGAGTTTGAAGGTAGGCCTTGAAATACATCCACAGGTACACCTCCAATTGACTCAAATTATGTCAATTAGCCAATCAGAAGCTTCTAAAGCATGACATCATTTTCTGGAATTTTCCAAGCTGTTTAACCTCTCTGGGATAGATGGGACGCTTGCGTCCCAACAGGCATGTCAAAATGTAGAGCGCCAAATTCAAAAAAATTATATAAAATTAAACTTGATTAAATCACACATATAAGATATCAAATTAAAGCTACACTCGTTGTGAATCCAGCCAACATGTCAGATTTCAAAAAGGCTTTTCGGCGAAAGCATAAGATGCTATTATCTGATGATAGCCCAATGTAAACAAGAGAGTGTAGCCTATTGCTAGCGCTACATGCTACATGCTAGCGCTACTCAAAACGCTAATATAAAATATAAAACATGCATTACCTTTGACGAGATTCTTTTGTTGGCACTCCAATATGTCCCATAAACATCACAAATGGTCCTTTTGATCGATTAATTCCATCCATATATATCCAAATATATATCCGTTGTACCAGGAAAAACAGCGTTCAATTTGAACAAAATCATGACACAATATCTAAAAAAAATTACCTCTAAACTTTGCCAAAACATTTCAAAGTACTTTTGTAATACAGCTTAAGGTATTTGTAAACGTTAATAATCGATCAAATTGAAGACAGGTCAATCTGTTTTCAATACAGGATATCAACAAACTCACGGAACATTTCACGTCTTGCCCAAATCTCAAACATAAACAAACGACGTCCCTCCACTTCCGGGTTAATATATTTTTCACCTCACAAAGAAAAAACCTTAACCATTTTCCATACAATGGCGACATCCAGTGGAAGCAGTAGAAACTGCCAATTTACTGATTAGAATTCTGGTTTGCCCAAAACAATCCATTGAACATAGAGGAACTTAACAATAAAAAAGTTAGTCCTCAGGGTTTTGACTGCTATATAAGTTCTGTTATACTTACAGATATGATTCAAACAGTTTTAGAAACTTCAGAGTGTTTTCTATCCAAATCTACTAATTATATGCATATCTTATATTCTGGGGATGAGTAGCACGAAGTTGAAATTGCGCACGCTATTTTTCCCTAAGTGAAAACTCTGCACCCTATCCTCAAGAAGTTAAAGGCACAGTCAATTTAGTGTATGTAAACTTCTGACCCACTGGAATTGTGATACAGTGAATTATAAGTGAAATAATCTGTCTGTAAACAATTGTTGGGAAAATTACTTGTGTCATGCACAAAGTAGACGTCCTAACCGACTTGCCAAAACTATAGTTTGATAACATTTCATTTGTGGAGTGGTTGAAAAACTAGTTTTAATGACTCCAACCTAAGTGTATGTAAACTTCCGACTTCAACTGTACCTCACTCCTCTCAGTTATAGATACATCAGTACTGTTGTTTTACAGGGTCAGTCCTGTCTGTAATGTGTTGTTTTACAGGGTCTGTCCTGTCTGTAATGTGTTGTTTTACAGGGTCAGTCCTGTCTGTAATGTGTTGTTTTACAGGTTTTGTTTCTGATGTTCTCTCCTCAGAGTTTCAAAAGTTCCTTCAGGAACCTCCGGGATGTTGGTTTCCTTCAAGTCAAGATTATCAAGGCTACTGATCTGTTGGCAGCTGATTTAAATGGTAGGAAGTACTTCACTGTGTTAATGTGAACTTTTTCATTTCACTGTAGAACTAGCTATATCCATTAGTGTTGCACCTCATTTCACTGTAGAACTAGCTATATCCATTAGTGTTGCACCTCATTTCACTGTAGAACTAGCTGTATCGGTTAGTGTTGCTCCTCATTTCACTGTAGAACTGCTATATCCGTTAGTGTTGCTCCTCATTTCACTGTAGAACTGCTATATCCGTTAGTGTTGCTCCTCATTTCACTGTAGAACTGCTATATCCGTTAGTGTTGCACCTCATTTCACTGTAGAACTAGCTATATCCATTAGTGTTGCACCTCATTTCACTGTAGAACTAGCTATATCCGTTAGTGTTGCACCTCATTTCACTGTAGAACTAGCTATATCCGTTAGTGTTGCACCTCATTTCACTGTAGAACTAGCTATATTCATTAGTGTTGCACCTCATTTCACTGTAGAACTAGCTATATCCGTTAGTGTTGCACCTCATTTCACTGTAGAACTAGCTATATCCATTAGTGTTGCACCTCATTTCACTGTAGAACTAGCTATATCCATTAGTGTTGCACCTCATTTCACTGTAGAACTAGCTATATCCGTTAGTGTTGCACTACATTTCACTGTAGAACTAGCTATATCCATTAGTGTTGCACCTCATTTCACTGTAGAACTAGCTATATCCGTTAGTGTTGCACCTCATTTCACTGTAGAACTAGCTATATCCATTAGTGTTGCACCTCATTTCACTGTAGAACTAGCTATATCCATTAGTGTTGCACCTCATTTCACTGTAGAACTAGCTATATCCATTAGTGTTGCACCTCATTTCACTGTAGAACTAGCTATATCCGTTAGTGTTGCACTACATTTCACTGTAGAACTAGCTATATCCATTAGTGTTGCACCTCATTTAACTGTAGAACTAGCTATATCCGTTAGTGTTGCACCTCATTTCACTGTAGAACTAGCTATATCCGTTAGTGTTGCACTACATTTCACTGTAGAACTAGCTATATCCGTTAGTGTTGCACCTCATTTCACTGTAGAACTAGCTATATCCATTAGTGTTGCACCTCATTTCACTGTAGAACTAGCTATTTCCGTTAGTGTTGCACCTCATTTCACTGTAGAACTAGCTATATCCGTTAGTGTTGCACTACATTTCACTGTAGAACTAGCTATATCCGTTAGTGTTGCACTACATTTCACTGTAGAACTAGCTATATCCGTTAGCGTTGCACCTCATTTCACTGTAGAACTGCTATATCTATTAGTGTTGCACCTCATTTCACTGTAGAACTAGCTATATCCATTAGTGTTGCACTACATTTCACTGTAGAACTAGCTATATCTGTTAGTGTTGCACCTCATTTCACTGTAGAACTAGCTATATCCATTAGTGTTGCACCTCATTTCACTGTAGAACTAGCTATATCCATTAGTGTTGCACTACATTTCACTGTAGAACTAGCTATATCTGTTTGTGTTGCACCTCATTTCACTGTAGAACTAGCTATATCCGTTAGTGTTGCACTACATTTCACTGTAGAACTAGCTATATCCGTTAGTGTTGCACCTCATTTCACTGTAGAACTAGCTATATCCGTTAGTGTTGCACCTCATTTCACTGTAGAACTAGCTATATTCGTTAGTGTTGCACCTCATTTCACTGTAGAACTAGCTATATCCATTAGTGTTGCACTTCATTTCACTGTAGAACTAGCTATATCCATTAGTGTTGCACCTCATTTCACTGTAGAACTAGCTATATCCATTAGTGTTGCACCTCATTTCACTGTAGAACTAGCTATATCTGTTAGTGTTGCACCTCATTTCACTGTAGAACTAGCTATATCCATTAGTGTTGCACCTCATTTCACTGTAGAACTAGCTATATCCATTAGTGTTGCACTACATTTCACTGTAGAACTAGCTATATCTGTTTGTGTTGCACCTCATTTCACTGTAGAACTAGCTATATCCGTTAGTGTTGCACTACATTTCACTGTAGAACTAGCTATATCCGTTAGTGTTGCACCTCATTTCACTGTAGAACTAGCTATATCCGTTAGTGTTGCACCTCATTTCACTGTAGAACTAGCTATATTCGTTAGTGTTGCACCTCATTTCACTGTAGAACTAGCTATATCCATTAGTGTTGCACTTCATTTCACTGTAGAACTAGCTATATCCGTTAGTGTTGCACCTCATTTCACTGTAGAACTAGCTATATCCGTTAGTGTTGCACCTCATTTCACTGTAGAACTAGCTATATCCGTTAGTGTTGCACCTCATTTCACTGTAGAACTAGCTATATCCGTTAGTGTTGCACCTCATTTCACTGTAGAACTAGCTATATCCGTTAGTGTAGCACCTCATTTCACTGTAGAACTAGCTATATCCGTTAGTGTTGCACCTCATTTCACTGTAGAACTAGCTATATCCATTAGTGTTGCACCTCATTTCACTGTAGAACTAGCTATATCCGTTAGTGTTGCACCTCATTTCACTGTAGAACTAGCTATATCCGTTAGTGTTGCACCTCATTTCACTGTAGAACTAGCTATATTCATTAGTGTTGCACCTCATTTCACTGTAGAACTAGCTATATCCGTTAGTGTTGCACCTCATTTCACTGTAGAACTAGCTATATCCATTAGTGTTGCACCTCATTTCACTGTAGAACTAGCTATATCCATTAGTGTTGCACCTCATTTCACTGTAGAACTAGCTATATCCGTTAGTGTAGCACCTCATTTCACTGTAGAACTAGCTATATCCGTTAGTGTTGCACTACATTTCACTGTAGAACTAGCTATATCCATTAGTGTTGCACCTCATTTCACTGTAGAACTAGCTATATCCGTTAGTGTTGCACCTCATTTCACTGTAGAACTAGCTATATCCATTAGTGTTGCACCTCATTTCACTGTAGAACTAGCTATATCCATTAGTGTTGCACCTCATTTCACTGTAGAACTAGCTATATCCATTAGTGTTGCACCTCATTTCACTGTAGAACTAGCTATATCCATTAGTGTTGCACTACATTTCACTGTAGAACTAGCTATATCCATTAGTGTTGCACCTCATTTAACTGTAGAACTAGCTATATCCGTTAGTGTTGCACCTCATTTCACTGTAGAACTAGCTATATCCGTTAGTGTAGAACTAGCTATATCCGTTAGTGTTGCACTACATTTCACTGTAGAACTAGCTATATCCGTTAGTGTTGCACTACATTTCACTGTAGAACTAGCTATATCCGTTAGTGTTGCACCTCATTTCACTGTAGAACTGCTATATCTATTAGTGTTGCACCTCATTTCACTGTAGAACTGCTATTTCCGTAAGTGTTGCACCTCATTTCACTGTAGAACTAGCTATATCCGTTAGTGTTGCACCTCATTTCACTGTAGAACTAGCTATATCCATTAGTGTTGCACCTCATTTCACTGTAGAACTAGCTATATCCGTTAGTGTTGCACTACATTTCACTGTAGAACTAGCTATATCCGTTAGTGTTGCACCTCATTTCACTCTAGAACTGCTATATCCATTAGTGTTGCACCTCATTTCACTGTAGAACTAGCTATATCCATTAGTGTTGCACCTCATTTCACTGTAGAACTAGCTATATCCATTAGTGTTGCACTACATTTCACTGTAGAACTAGCTATATCTGTTTGTGTTGCACCTCATTTCACTGTAGAACTAGCTATATCCGTTAGTGTTGCACTACATTTCACTGTAGAACTAGCTATATCCGTTAGTGTTGCACCTCATTTCACTGTAGAACTAGCTATATCCGTTAGTGTTGCACCTCATTTCACTGTAGAACTAGCTATATCCGTTAGTGTTGCACCTCATTTCACTGTAGAACTAGCTATATCCGTTAGTGTTGCACTACATTTCACTGTAGAACTAGCTATATCCGTTAGCGTTGCACCTCATTTCACTGTAGAACTGCTATATCTATTAGTGTTGCACCTCATTTCACTGTAGAACTAGCTATATCCATTAGTGTTGCACTACATTTCACTGTAGAACTAGCTATATCTGTTAGTGTTGCACATCATTTCACTGTAGAACTAGCTATATCCATTAGTGTTGCACTTCATTTCACTGTAGAACTAGCTATATCCATTAGTGTTGCACCTCATTTCACTGTAGAACTAGCTATATCCATTAGTGTTGCACCTCATTTCACTGTAGAACTAGCTATATCCATTAGTGTTGCACTACATTTCACTGTAGAACTAGCTATATCTGTTTGTGTTGCACCTCATTTCACTGTAGAACTAGCTATATCCATTAGTGTTGCACCTCATTTCACTGTAGAACTGCTATATCCATTAGTGTTGCACCTCATTTCACTGTAGAACTAGCTATATCCGTTAGTGTTGCAACTCATTTCACTGTAGAACTAGCTATATCCATTAGTGTTGCACCTCATTTCACTGTAGAACTAGCTATATCCATTAGTGTTGCACTACATTTCACTGTAGAACTAGCTATATCTGTTTGTGTTGCACCTCATTTCACTGTAGAACTAGCTATATCCGTTAGTGTTGCACTACATTTCACTGTAGAACTAGCTATATCCATTAGTGTTGCACCTCATTTCACTGTAGAACTACCTATATCTGTTTGTGTTGCACTTCATTTCACTGTAGAACTAGCTATATCCGTTAGTGTTGCACCTCATTTCACTGTAGAACTAGCTATATCCGTTAGTGTTGCACCTCATTTCACTGTAGAACTGCTATATCCATTAGTGTTGCACCTCATTTCACTGTAGAACTAGCTATATCCATTAGTGTTGCACCTCATTTCACTGTAGAACTAGCTATATCCATTAGTGTTGCACTACATTTCACTGTAGAACTAGCTATATCTGTTTGTGTTGCACCTCATTTCACTGTAGAACTAGCTATATCCGTTAGTGTTGCACTACATTTCACTGTAGAACTAGCTATATTCGTTAGTGTTGCACCTCATTTCACTGTAGAACTAGCTATATCCGTTAGTGTTGCACCTCATTTCACTGTAGAACTAGCTATATCCGTTAGTGTTGCACCTCATTTCACTGTAGAACTAGCTATATCCGTTAGTGTTGCACTACATTTCACTGTAGAACTAGCTATATCCGTTAGCGTTGCACCTCATTTCACTGTAGAACTGCTATATCTATTAGTGTTGCACCTCATTTCACTGTAGAACTAGCTATATCCATTAGTGTTGCACTACATTTCACTGTAGAACTAGCTATATCTGTTAGTGTTGCACCTCATTTCACTGTAGAACTAGCTATATCCGTTAGTGTTGCACCTCATTTCACTGTAGAACTGCTATATCCGTTAGTGTTGCACCTCATTTCACTGTAGAACTAGCTATATCCGTTAGTGTTGCACCTCATTTCACTGTAGAACTAGCTATATCCGTTAGTGTTGCACTACATTTCACTGTAGAACTAGCTATATCCGTTAGTGTTGCACCTCATTTCACTGTAGAACTAGCTATATCCATTAGTGTTGCACCTCATTTCACTGTAGAACTAGCTATATCCATTAGTGTTGCACCTCATTTCACTGTAGAACTAGCTATATCCATTAGTGTTGCACTACATTTCACTGTAGAACTAGCTATATCTGTTTGTGTTGCACCTCATTTCACTGTAGAACTAGCTATATCCATTAGTGTTGCACCTCATTTCACTGTAGAACTGCTATATCCATTAGTGTTGCACCTCATTTCACTGTAGAACTAGCTATATCCGTTAGTGTTGCAACTCATTTCACTGTAGAACTAGCTATATCCATTAGTGTTGCACCTCATTTCACTGTAGAACTAGCTATATCCATTAGTGTTGCACTACATTTCACTGTAGAACTAGCTATATCCATTAGTGTTGCACCTCATTTCACTGTAGAACTAGCTATATCCGTTAGTGTTGCACTACATTTCACTGTAGAACTAGCTATATCCATTAGTGTTGCACCTCATTTCACTGTAGAACTAGCTATATCCGTTAGTGTTGCACCTCATTTCACTGTAGAACTAGCTATATCCATTAGTGTTGCACCTCATTTCACTGTAGAACTAGCTATATCCGTTAGTGTTGCACTACATTTCACTGTAGAACTAGCTATATCCATTAGTGTTGCACCTCATTTCACTGTAGAACTAGCTATATCCATTAGTGTTGCACCTCATTTCACTGTAGAACTGCTATATCCGTTAGTGTTGCACTACATTTCACTGTAGAACTAGCTATATCCATTAGTGTTGCACTACATTTCACTGTAGAACTAGCTATATCCGTTAGTGTTGCACCTCATTTCACTGTAGAACTAGCTATATCCATTAGTGTTGCACCTCATTTCACTGTAGAACTAGCTATATCCGTTAGTGTTGCACCTCATTTCACTGTAGAACTAGCTATATCCGTTAGTGTTGCACCTCATTTCACTGTAGAACTAGCTATATCCGTTAGCGTTGCACCTCATTTCACTGTAGAACTAGCTATATCCATTAGTGTTGCACTACATTTCACTGTAGAACTAGCTATATCCATTAGTGTTGCACCTCATTTCACTGTAGAACTAGCTATATCCATTAGTGTTGCACTACATTTCACTGTAGAACTAGCTATATCCATTAGTGTTGCACCTCATTTTACCACACAGAAATTATGTTCTTACTTCAAAAGCTACTGTATATAGACACTAACACTGGCTGTGTGGTTGGATGGGTGTCTGTTGCAGGGAAGAGTGACCCGTTCTGTGTGTTGGAGTTGGGGAACGACAGACTGCAGACTCACACCATCTATAAAACCCTCAACCCCAACTGGAACAAAGTCTTCACCATGTCAGTCACACACCAGCTCTGCTTTTAATCCTCTTAGTTTCCCTTTAAACATGGGATTTAACGTGCTATTACAAATCTTTCTTTTTAAAGATGTTCTATTGTATTCCAATATTTCTCACACCGGTGGATGGTCAGTCGCCATATAAACCACACACCCCAGGTTTATATTTCAGTTGATGTTTCTGCTGTATTTATATCCGTGTGTGTGTTGTCCAGCCCAGTAAAAGACATCCATGATATTCTGGAGCTGACCATCTTTGATGAGGATGGAGACAAAGCACCTGACTTCCTGGGCAAAGTGGCCATTCCTCTGCTTTCCGTAAGTAGCATGGTGGCCATTCCTCTGGTTTCAGTAAGTAGCCTAGTGGCCATTCCTCTGCTTTCCGTAAGTAGCAAAGTGGCCATTCCTCTGCTTTCAGTAAGTAGCATAGTGGCCATTCCTCTGCTTTGAGTAAGTAGCATAGTGGCCATTCCTCTACTCTCTGTGAGTAGCATAGTGACCATTCCTCTACTCTCTGTGAGTAGCATAGTGACCATTCCTCTACTCTCTGTGAGTAGCATAGTGACCATTCCTCTACTCTCTGTGAGTAGCATAGTGGCCATTCCTCTACTCTCTGTGAGTAGCATAGTGGCCATTCCTCTACTCTCTGTGAGTAGCATAGTGACCATTCCTCTACTCTCTGTGAGTAGCATAGTGACCATTCCTCTACTCTCTGTGAGTAGCATAGTGGCCATTCCTCTACTCTCTGTGAGTAGCATAGTGGCCATTCCTCTACTCTCTGTGAGTAGCATAGTGGCCATTCCTCTGCTTTCAGTAAGTAGCATAGTGGCCATTCCTCTACTCTCTGTGAGTAGCATAGTGGCCATTCCTCTGCTTTCAGTAAGTAGCATAGTGACCATTCCTCTGCTTTCAGTAAGTAGCATAGTGGTCATTCCTCTACTCTCTGTGAGTAGCATAGTGACCATTCCTCTACTCTCTGTGAGTAGCATAGTGACCATTCCTCTGCTTTCAGTAAGTAGCATAGTGGCCATTCCTCTACTCTCTGTGAGTAGCATAGTGACCATTCCTCTACTCTCTGTGAGTAGCATAGTGACCATTCCTCTACTCTCTGTGAGTAGCATAGTGGCCATTCCTCTACTTTGAGTAAGTAGCATAGTGGCCATTCCTCTACTCTCTGTGAGTAGCATAGTGACCATTCCTCTACTCTCTGTGAGTAGCATAGTGACCATTCCTCTACTCTCTGTGAGTAGCATAGTGACCATTCCTCTACTCTCTGTGAGTAGCATAGTGGCCATTCCTCTACTCTCTGTGAGTAGCATAGTGGCCATTCCTCTACTCTCTGTGAGTAGCATAGTGACCATTCCTCTACTCTCTGTGAGTAGCATAGTGACCATTCCTCTACTCTCTGTGAGTAGCATAGTGGCCATTCCTCTACTCTCTGTGAGTAGCATAGTGGCCATTCCTCTACTCTCTGTGAGTAGCATAGTGGCCATTCCTCTGCTTTCAGTAAGTAGCATAGTGGCCATTCCTCTACTCTCTGTGAGTAGCATAGTGGCCATTCCTCTGCTTTCAGTAAGTAGCATAGTGACCATTCCTCTGCTTTCAGTAAGTAGCATAGTGGTCATTCCTCTACTCTCTGTGAGTAGCATAGTGACCATTCCTCTACTCTCTGTGAGTAGCATAGTGACCATTCCTCTGCTTTCAGTAAGTAGCATAGTGGCCATTCCTCTACTCTCTGTGAGTAGCATAGTGACCATTCCTCTACTCTCTGTGAGTAGCATAGTGACCATTCCTCTACTCTCTGTGAGTAGCATAGTGGCCATTCCTCTACTCTCTGTGAGTAGCATAGTGACCATTCCTCTACTCTCTGTGAGTAGCATAGTGGCCATTCCTCTACTATCTGTGAGTAGCATAGTGACCATTCCTCTACTCTCTGTGAGTAGCATAGTGACCATTCCTCTACTCTCTGTGAGTAGCATAGTGGCCATTCCTCTGCTTTCAGTAAGTAGCATAGTGGCCATTCCTCTACTCTCTGTGAGTAGCATAGTGACCATTCCTCTACTCTCTGTGAGTAGCATAGTGGCCATTCCTCTACTCTCTGTGAGTAGCATAGTGGCCATTCCTCTACTCTCTGTGAGTAGCATAGTGGCCATTCCTCTACTCTCTGTGAGTAGCATAGTGGCCATTCCTCTACTCTCTGTGAGTAGCATAGTGACCATTCCTCTACTCTCTGTGAGTAGCATAGTGGCCATTCCTCTGCTTTCAGTAAGTAGCATAGTGGCCATTCCTCTACTCTCTGTGAGTAGCATAGTGGCCATTCCCCTGCTTTCAGTAAGTAGCATAGTGACCATTCCTCTGCTTTCAGTAAGTAGCATAGTGGCCATTCCTCTGCTTTCAGTAAGTAGCATAGTGGCCATTCCTCTACTCTCTGTGAGTAGCATAGTGACCATTCCTCTGCTTTCAGTAAGTAGCATAGTGGTCATTCCTCTACTCTCTGTGAGTAGCATAGTGACCATTCCTCTACTCTCTGTGAGTAGCATAGTGGCCATTCCTCTACTCTCTGTGAGTAGCATAGTGGCCATTCCTCTACTCTCTGTGAGTAGCATAGTGACCATTCCTCTACTCTCTGTGAGTAGCATAGTGACCATTCCTCTGCTTTCCGTAAGTAGCATAGTGACCATTCCTCTGCTTTCCGTAAGTAGCAAAGTGGCCATTCCTCTGCTTTCAGTAAGTAGCATAGTGGCCATTCCTCTGCTTTCAGTAAGTAGCAAAGTGGCCATTCCTCTGCTTTCAGTAAGTAGCAAAGTGGCCATTCCTCTGCTTTCAGTAAGTAGCATAGTGGCCATTCCTCTACTCTCTGTGAGTAGCATAGTGGCCATTCCTCTACTCTCTGTGAGTAGCATAGTGACCATTCCTCTACTCTCTGTGAGTAGCATAGTGGCCATTCCTCTACTCTCTGTGAGTAGCATAGTGGCCATTCCTCTACTCTCTGTGAGTAGCATAGTGGCCATTCCTCTACTTTCAGTAAGTAGCAAAGTGGCCATTCCTCTGCTTTCAGTGAGTAGCATAGTGGCCATTCCTCTACTCTCTGTGAGTAGCATAGTGGCCATTCCTCTACTCTCTGTGAGTAGCATAGTGGCCATTCCTCTGCTTTCAGTAAGTAGCAAAGTGGTATTTCCTCTACTCTCTGTGAGTAGCATAGTGGCCATTCCTCTACTCTCTGTGAGTAGCATAGTGGCCATTCCTCTACTCTCTGTGAGTAGCATAGTGACCATTCCTCTACTCTCTGTGAGTAGCATAGTGACCATTCCTCTACTCTCTGTGAGTAGCATAGTGGCCATTCCTCTACTCTCTGTGAGTAGCATAGTGACCATTCCTCTACTCTCTGTGAGTAGCATAGTGGCCATTCCTCTACTCTCTGTGAGTAGCATAGTGACCATTCCTCTACTCTCTGTGAGTAGCAAAGTGACCATTCCTCTACTCTCTGTGAGTAGCATAGTGGCCATTCCTCTACTCTCTGTGAGTAGCATAGTGACCATTCCTCTACTCTCTGTGAGTAGCATAGTGGCCATTCCTCTACTCTCTGTGAGTAGCATAGTGACCATTCCTCTACTCTCTGTGAGTAGCATAGTGGCCATTCCTCTACTCTCTGTGAGTAGCATAGTGACCATTCCTCTACTCTCTGTGAGTAGCATAGTGACCATTCCTCTACTCTCTGTGAGTAGCATAGTGGCCATTCCTCTACTCTCTGTGAGTAGCATAGTGACCATTCCTCTACTCTCTGTGAGTAGCATAGTGGCCATTCCTCTACTCTCTGTGAGTAGCATAGTGGCCATTCCTCTACTCTCTGTGAGTAGCATAGTGACCATTCCTCTACTCTCTGTGAGTAGCATAGTGGCCATTCCTCTACTCTCTGTGAGTAGCATAGTGGCCATTCCTCTACTCTCTGTGAGTAGTGTACATCCTCTGACATGGTACAGCGATATGTGTTTTCATTAGATCAATGTTCAAGTCCAGAGGGCCTTACAGTCGGCTCATGTCTTCAAGACGAACCCTGTGTTTTACAGTAATCCACTGTTCCAGCTTCGTGTTGGTCTCTGTACATTACATGACCCTGTGTTTTACAGTAATCCACTGTTCCAGCTTCGTGTTGGTCTCTGTACATGACCCTCTCTGTCCCCTCCAGATCCACAACGGTCAAGCGATCTGTTGTCCCCTGAAGAAAGAGGATCTGGGGGGTCTGTCTAAAGGAAGCATCTCCCTGGAGCTGGAGCTCATCTTCAACCCAGTGAGTCCATTCACACTGTCTGATCCCCTCCTTCTGTTGGCCGGGGCTCAGAGGGGGCTGTTTGGGACTCATCTGCTACCTATTAACCAGTCCTGTCTGATCCCCTCCTTCTGTTGGCCGGGGCTCAGAGGGGGCTGTTTGGGACTCATCTGCTACCTATTAACCAGTCCTGTCTGATCCCCTCCTTCTGTTGGCCGGGGCTCAGAGGGGGCTGTTTGGGACTCATCTGCTACCTATTAACCAGTCCTGTCTGATCCCCTCCTTCTGTTGGCCGGGGCTCAGAGGGGGCTGTTAGGGACTCATCTGCTACCTATTAACCAGTCCTGTCTGATCCCCTCCTTCTGTTGGCCGGGGCTCAGAGGGGGCTGTTAGGGACTCATCTGCTACCTATTAACCAGTCCTGTCTGATCCCCTCCTTCTGTTGGCCGGGGCTCAGAGGGGGCTGTTAGGGACTCATCTGCTACCTATTAACCAGTCCTGTCTGATCCCCTCCTTCTGTTGGCCGGGGCTCAGAGGGGGCTGTTTGGGACTCATCTGCTACCTATTAACCAGTCCTGTCTGATCCCCTCCTTCTGTTGGCCAGGGCTCAGAGGGGGCTGTTTGGGACTCATCTGCTACCTATTAACCAGTCCTGTCTGATCCCCTCCTTCTGTTGGCCGGGGCTCAGAGGGGGCTGTTAGGGACTCATCTGCTACCTATTAACCAGTCCTGTCTGATCCCCTCCTTCTGTTGGCCGGGGCTCATAGGGGGCTGTTTGGGACTCATCTGCTACCTATTAACCAGTCCTGTCTGATCCCCTCCTTCTGTTGGCCGGGGCTCAGAGGGGGCTGTTTGGGACTCATCTGCTACCTATTAACCAGTCCTGTCTGATCCCCTCCTTCTGTTGGCCGGGGCTCATAGGGGGCTGTTTGGGACTCATCTGCTACCTATTAACCAGTCCTGTCTGATCCCCTCCTTCTGTTGGCCGGGGCTCATAGGGGGCTGTTTGGGACTCATCTGCTACCTATTAACCAGTCCTGTCTGATCCCCTCCTTCTGTTGGCCGGGGCTCATAGGGGGCTGTTTGGGACTCATCTGCTACCTATTAACCAGTCCTGTCTGATCCCCTCCTTCTGTTGGCCGGGGCTCAGAGGGGGCTGTTTGGGACTCATCTGCTACCTATTAACCAGTCCTGTCTGATCCCCTCCTTCTGTTGGCCGGGGCTCATAGGGGGCTGTTTGGGACTCATCTGCTACCTATTAACCAGTCCTGTCTGATCCCCTCCTTCTGTTGGCCGGGGCTCAGAGGGGGCTGTTTGGGACTCATCTGCTACCTATTAACCAGTCCTGTCTGATCCCCTCCTTCTGTTGGCCGGGGCTCAGAGGGGGCTGTTTGGGACTCATCTGCTACCTATTAACCAGTCCTGTCTGATCCCCTCCTTCTGTTGGCCGGGGCTCATAGGGGGCTGTTTGGGACTCATCTGCTACCTATTAACCAGTCCTGTCTGATCCCCTCCTTCTGTTGGCCGGGGCTCAGAGGGGGCTGTTTGGGACTCATCTGCTACCTATTAACCAGTCCTGTCTGATCCCCTCCTTCTGTTGGCCGGGGCTCATAGGGGGCTGTTTGGGACTCATCTGCTACCTATTAACCAGTCCT